>NW_027468657.1:33970190-34050190 GCF_046254945.1 Alosa pseudoharengus
CTGACATCTGCATTCCCTCTCTGCAGGAGGGTTTCCAGGGATAAGGGGGTAAAGTTCCCTGCCTCTTCCTCTGCCCCTGGGTGCTGTCAGTGACATTGTCTTAAATAGGATTAGGCATCCCATACTTACGCCAGAGCCATGATGCTCAAGGGCCTGGCCAGGGACTCCAAGCGCTTCAGTGTCTTCATACTATCTGAGGACAGGCCCATTCCACTATCTGACTGTCCCCCCTGCACAGTCAAAAAAGAGAGGAAAGCAGTTTAATCACTATTAACTCTTCAAGACCCTGAAGAAATCTTCACTGGACACTATCAGGTTGTTGAGTCCAGAGCTCTGATGTAGCAATAGCCCTGTGCCGTTGTTTGCAATCATGGTAATAAAGAGAAAGGAAATCAAGGGAGTCAAAAGGCGATGGGAAACTAGTTTCTCACCTCATGGATCTCATTTGTCCCATTCTCCATGGTTACCTCATCGAAGGTCTTCACACTAGCGGGTCGGATCTTAATGTTCCTGAAAGGATAAAATGTCCACTATCAGATCCCAATAGATGGAAACGGGCTTTACTTCAATCTTCCCAAAATCCTTTCTATGCCAAGAAAAGAAACACAATAGTAAGAACTTAATAGATCTGGTAACAGTCTCATCGCGTCAATGGAATTTCTCTGAAAATAAACGCAGACTCTTTTCATTTCACATTTCAGCACTTGGGGAATCAGATAGCTGTTTAATTCAGCTAAAGGGATAAGTGTCATTACTGCATTTCAACACCACTCTCCATAAATATACTTGGTGAACCTGTGAAAATACAAGCGCTGGACAAATATTATCTTAAGTGAACATAAATCCTGATGTGGGGTTTTCAGCTTGGGAGGAAATTCCTGAAGGGGGCCATCATGCAGTGAGCTCGCTCTCCATTCAGCTCCGTTCTTATCAGCACCTAATCAGCGCTTTCCCTGCCCTCCATCACACCCTAATGGACTTGTTTCAGAGCAGGACCTGCAGGCTGCTTTGTGCCCTGTGTGTTTTGGTTAGTGCTTTGCCTTCCAGGTTATTGAATGGAAACTGAAGAACATGTTTGAGAAAATGATAAGCTGATATCTCATAGTCCTCTTGGGTCTCTCACACAGTTCACAACCAAAACGACTTGATTCACTGCTATGCTTTCCAGAGAGATCAAATGGCTGAGATGTTGGTATTATCTAATCATCAAAAAAGTATATCTCTGCACAAAAGTTTAATTATATCAAAATTGTTATCTGACCACAAGATGAACTGCATTGTAAACGTGTCAGATGAACAACAATGATTTAATCCCGTCTGAGAGTTCACTTAGTGTGCTTAAAGCGAGAGTCAAGTCAGATAGTGAAAAGCCTGTCCAGTAGCACGTTGCTCACTGAGGAGAGTCGCCAGGCAACAAGAAGGGTCCAGGCTCTTACCATGTGCCCGAGTCCCTCTGGGAGAGTGGCCGGCTGGAGGACTCCTCTGTCGGTGCAGGGCTGGAGGGCTTGGCCTCTTTGGTCAGCAGGGCCGTGTTGATGGGGATGTAATGCTTCCCTTCCTGACAGACGAAAGAGGCACATGCTCAGCCACGGAGGCCCCTTTACATCCAAACCATGACATCACTGAGCTTGTTATTACTGTGTGAATCCATAAGGCATTTATAGAGCGCTGAGCTATTCTAACCTGCCTCCAGCCTTCAAGAGATCAAAGACTAGAAGAGCCTGGTAAAAAAAGCAAGACTCCGAGGACGTCCCATTTCATTATAGAACAAGCACATGGAGGAGAGTGAGATGATGACCATCAATTAAGGATAGAGCCAGAGCATGATAAAGCAGGTCATTTGGACTATTTCCAATGTCAATGAGCCTCCTTATGTGTAATCGCTCCACAGAGAATAGCGCATAGTGCTGGGAATGTCCTTGAGCCCATCATCACATAGGGCCATATGACCCACTACCCTCATCGCCGGCTGAATGACTGATGATCTGTTGGATATGTTAATCTCTTCATTAGAGGTTAAACTAAGAGCGTTTTAATAATCAGATGGAAATTATAGCTATCATTTGTTCATCTGGAATATTTAGAGTTGTGCGTATTAAATTTGACAATGACATTAAGAGGGACATCATGAGAAATTATTTTCTTCCTCCAACTGACTTTGTTGTTTTATGGTCATCTCTCCCTCACAAGAGAGAAAACTGAGTGATAGATAATAATCAGGGAGATGAACAATAACGACATAAACCATCAATCTATCAGTTCTTTTGCAATGTGTCGTTTCTGTTTCTTACTATCAATGGGCTGAATTACAATAGTTGACAACACAAAGGTGCTTACTTGCTTATCAGGCACTGTTACATTAGCTCTTACATTTTCCATTGTTTGTCTTTCTGTTGTTGAATGTGTTCCTCTCTTTCATGCTTTTCAAAGGGAAGTGAGTGGGGCTTGTTGATAGGAACTTCCCTCCCTAGTTAGTCTGAAGACCCCCGTGGGCAAAAGCCCTCTTCAAGTCTTGTGCCTTGCACTGGCCAAGCTGCCCCATTTCCTGAACACTTGCGGTGCGTGAGGCACTCTCGAGGTCAGTGACTATTCTCACAGTAAAAGGAAAGTTGTAAATGGCCTGGCTCCACTAGTGTGTTGTGGGGAGAACTTGTCACATTAAGTTGTGGTCTGTGGTTTATTTATGTTTTCCAGTCCAAAGATTATTTATGTGTACACTCTGTCAATCAACTGTCCCATGATGATAATGGCAAGCTAACAGGGATAAACTACATTTAGATGCGAAAGTATTTTCGAACAGACAGTGCTTTTATATTATTTATGTCTACAGCTGAGGCCAAGGATTGTGTGGATCTGTACCGTAGGCATGAAATCAACCTTATGGGGTTTTGAATAGATGTGTTGTTGGGCGGTTGCAAGGGCTCTTACCTGTTGCACACTGGCCTGCAGAAGGTCCCCGAGTGTCTCCACCAGCTCTGTGAATGTGGGTCTTTCCACAGGGTTCCCCTGCCAGCAGTCCAGCATGGTCTGGTATCTGCCAAGAACACAAGGCAATTAGCACCACAGTACAAAAACACAGGCCATACAGGACAAGCTTACAACGGGATCGTAATAAATCGCCGGCTGGTGATCAACACCACACACTCGGATCCCTCAGAGTTAGCACTGATCTGACAGGTCAACCCATCTGACCTCGCAGCCAGGTGACCAGGTCTCTGTGAGTCAGCCGCCCATTCTTCACCGTCGTCAATGACGCTAGTGAGGTCCCATGGACCGTGGCGCTGTTTTCCTTTTCCTGGCTGTCAGTGAGATTTGGTGGTGCGGAGCTGCTCGTGCTCTCTGACGAGCTGTCAGCATCGCTCCCCAAATGGGACTCCTCTGCACCATTATTGGAGTTTCCAGGCAGTAATGGCCTGTAATGGTGGGAAGGAGTCCAGTCGTGGAGGAATGCAGACATGGAACACTAAAATCCAGGGCTTCAGTTGAAACCTCCCCTCCCTGACGCTAGTGATGATGGAGCCCCGGACTCCTTCCCCTCTCTTGTTTCCTCACATCCTCACCCATGTTGCTCTCCGATGATTGGCATCACATTGAGCTTATTTGGCAGGAGGCTGAAATCATAGCAAAAGCAGATGGTTCATTGCTTCCTCTCTAACATCCACCGTTCTTGTCTTCTCCATCTGGGTTTGCATTTAGGGCACCTCTGGAGTCAAGGCATTCTTCTCTCTCTGGGCAATGAAAAGGAGATGGCGGAGGCAACACCACTCCACTTCCTATTTTGATTCTTCTCTCCAGCCAGGTGGGCAGAGTGCCTGGTGGGACACTGGGGCATTGCCCTGATCTACAATTCAGGCTCTGCATCCTGTCTAGGGTGAGGATTGAAAGTGGGCCCTAAATAACCTGCCGTTACAGAGAGGAGAGTGCATCTAAACTGATGCTTCAGGGCTCATAACTCTTTGAATATGAGTCTGTGGGAGGTCCCTCCCCATCCCCATCCCCAGGCCCAGTCTTCTGTGTGTGCCCTTTCTCCTTGCCCTTGACTTTCGGCCCTTCCCACACATTCCTTTGAGGGTGCCGCAGACTGGACACGCAATTGTAGTGGGTCACATTCCTGATGAGTCTGGCGCATCACCAGCGGGCCAGATTTACTGCCCCACCATCTCCTGACCCGCTGCCCCTTTCATCATCCATATAATAGGCCTGCTGGGGTCAGGGTCAGGGCCAGGGTTCTGGGGGAGAGTTGGGAGTCAAGGAGATCTGCACATGCGATTAGCATCTCAGATCCAAGGCAGAGAGTCCCTGACATCGAGGCTGAGTGGGTAACACTATCACTGATGGCTCAATGGGAAGCAGGTGCTGATTGTATTTTATAGTGGTGTTATCTTCTGGCTCTGTCTGGCCCTATCAGCACCCGCTTTGAAGTGGAACGGAAAAGCTCTTTCGCCTTGCAGATATATCGGCGGATATCATCACAGGATTGGTGGGGTATGTGGATTCCATTCACATTCCCCTATTTACAGAGAAGGAGTCTGGCTTGCATTTTGCTGGTCATTTCCAATTATCGTCTCACTGGGCTCTCACAATCATCAGTTGGCTCAATTTGGCAAGATCCCTTTCATATGTGACTCCATCGGCGAAGTAAAGTTATAAAACACAAGTAAAGCATTTATTCTATCCAAGTGAATAAACTGTAGAAGCTTGATATGATAACATATAATAGCATGGAATACAAGGTCTGGCACAACGGCAGTAGCAGAATGACTTGAATGAGAGAATGTCATAAACTTGATTCTTTTTAATGAAATACAGCAGTCTATGACAAAAGATACATACAGTAAGCGTTCCATAACTTCCTACAATCATCCTAGAGGCACTGAATTTAGCATTCTCCCTGAGAACTTCTCCTCCTGACAGCCATCTGATCTGACAAGTAGAAAGGGGGAGTGAGAAAGAGACAGAGAAACCACAAAGGCTTCTTTCAGCCATTTCACTGTGTCCCAGCTCCTCTCTACCCATAGGGGGTATATCTCAACTGCAGAACGGGTTCTGGCCACAGCACCCACTGACCTCCCCACCCCTCCCCTCCCCATGTCCCCAACCTCAGTCCAGTTCCTCCAGGTGCACTGGTGCCTTTAATGTCAGGCTTGGTTTCGGCTGTGCTGTTGTTCGCTCCGGGACAGATCAATGTCTGACACCACGAACACCCTGCTAGTCAGCCTGCATGGACTCTCTCTCACACACTGAGTGGATAGCCATACAAAGTTACTATCAAAGTCCTTCAAAAGCCCTCTTAGGGTTTCTCCAGTAGGACTGAAATCAGATACAGTTCCTCTCTTTAGCTGAATCGATGTAGTACGAAAACTTGTTTTCCCCTCTACATGTCTGGCAGTTGCTTTGGTTCCATACCAATGACCCAAGAGAGTGCTTGCAGTCTCGGGAAGGAGGGGTGGGCCATAGTGCTTTGTGCTACGCTCACAACCCATTTAGTGCCACGGCAATAAAGGAATCCCCCAAGAACAATTCACCCGTGAAACCACACAAATGACCATACTCCTAACTGTTATGAACTTGAGTTAGCATGTCATGCCAGGCTCCCTGCAACAGCAGTGCACTGTTCCAATAGAACGGCTCTGCACCATGTGAGAAAGACTTAATGGATATAAAACCTGCACTGTTATAATGATCTCATTCATCTCAAAGCCATTTGACATATCCGCTGCAAGCAATTACATGTAAATTGCATGGTCTGTTTTATTGTTTCATGGAGTAATATGGAACAAATGAGTCTCACATCTCTGAGGAGGAGTACTCAGGTGCCTTCATCCTGGTGCCCTCCTTCAGTCGGCAGCAGAACTCTTCATCAATTTGTACGCCAGGATATGGGGAGGCACCTAGGGAGAAGAAGGAGAGGAGGAGAGAGGGGGGTTATCAGGGAACACATCTCACAGACCCTCAGGAGCGGTCACTTCAAAGAGACGAGAGAAGGGAAGTCACAGAACTGTAAAAAGAGCCGCTAGCCCATCAATGCGGAGAGAAGTGAGCGAGAGCAAGGACAATAGCGCAAGAGCTCACATCTTGTTGGAGAGCGAGCTGCTACGCAATCATAGTCTTCCGGTTAGAGAAGTCTGCACCAGCGAGTTCTAATCAGCATCAGTCCCAATGTACGCAGCCAAAACAAGCATACAGCTTATTACAAATGCTACCCACTTGAAGGATCATGAGTTACAAAATAATATTTTTAAGGGCTTGACTGAAACCCCTGATACAATATCAGATAACACAAAAAGGCCTACTGTACCATGTCTGCAACAACAATGAATTTCAGTTGAGGTTTTCCCTGATGGATCACAGCACATTATAACAAACTAGAAAAACATGAAAAACAAATGGATTGAACAAATGTAACTGTCATCCATTTTAAAAAGATTTTATTTCAATAATGGCAACTCATCAAACAGGGGCAGAGAGCCCAAAACGACAAGACACAGATTTAGCTGCTAGGATGCCCTGATAAAATTTGCATATGGATACACCTTGAACTTATTATGAACCTTTGATCTGAATATATTAAAAGGCTGCATGTCTCATTGTGTTTTTTCTTTTCATGTTGTAATTTATCTATTTGAGACACATGCTAAGGCTGTCCAGATGTTCAAGGTAATGTATTTGTGGGTATGCATGTACGTTTGTGTGTGTGTGTGAAAGCGAGAGAGAAACAAAGATAGTAACTGTATATGAAGAAACAGACATACATACAATGCGGTTTTAAAGGTTGCGCTGGTTCCACAGTGGGTGCAAACATTTACATTGATTGGCTGCTTGGTAACAGTGAGTTTGCATTTCCAACTGAAGAAACAGCTTGTCCAAATGTAAGCCATTCTTTCTTATTTTATGGCCCTTATTCATGATAAAAGTGCTGTTGAAGCGCGCTAATGTTTTTGCACTAGCAGCATGAAAATTGTTTTCTTAAGCTGACAATATAACTCCCTTTTCTGTCCCACAGGGGCAATTCAACAGCAGCAGACAGTTATTGCCTGTTCCATGTAGACGAGGTGGGTAGTTCAGGGCACCTCACAAATAGCTTCCAAACATCATGGTGTCTTTGATTAAAGGCCGTGCTGGCCTTTTCTCCTTACACGCTGTGCGCTGAATGCCTTTGCTAAATACTTGAGTAATGCCCCATGTGTACATTTGAATGTGAGAAATCCATCAACTGCACCATCTGCACGAGCAATTTTACTGGAACAACATGCAATGGAACGTTATGATAGACAAATTAAGATCGCTAAAAGCTCAGAGAGGAATCTGCGAAGGTCAGCAAAACTGGGAAAACAAAGTGTGGGACAAAACTATTGAGGCAGTTTCTGTAAATAAACAAACCTCAGCAAGGATCAGACTAAAATATGCATTGATGCCAGGAAAGGAAAGAGAAACATAACGAGGCAGATTTGTGATACAGAAATTTACATTGGTCAAAACCCACTGATGCATTTGGAGCCATACAGCTCACTCCCACGAGGTGTTTGGGAATGACTGTGTGAATTTGAGAACCCGTGAGGTTGGAGGACAGTGAGTTATAACTTGGTAGGACAGTGGAGGTATTTACCCAGCGAGAAGATCTCCCACATGAGAACGCCGAATGACCACACATCACTCTGTGTAGTGTAGATCTTGTCAAAAATGGCCTCTGGTGCCATCCACTTCAGGGGAAGTCTGGCCTATAGGCACGGAAACAGAGACAAAAGGCTGTTTGCTTTACGCTGCTTTACATGCTTTACAGGTCGGCCTGGGCTACTACAATATTGTCAGTTCTTTTGTGGCTGAACAGGTGTTGAATAGACAAACCTTTCCTCTAACAGAACTAATGTCTTGACCCAAACATTGATCTTCTATAACAGGCCTTTGTCAAAAAGTATGTTGCTGCTTCCCAGATCAATAACTGTGAGTGCTGTGACAAACTGTGCATACAGACCACCAACTTACATCTCCTTTGCGCACGTAATCAGGGTCTTTATAGACGTCTCTTGCAAGGCCAAAATCACATATCTTCACCACATTGTTTTCAGACAACAAAATGTTTCTGGCAGCCAAGTCACGATGGATGCACTGTTAAAAGAAAGTACATTTAAGACTCAGTCACAGCTCATATCTATCAGACCATGACTTAATAACAGACACACAGCCCCACTGTAGCTTTGGAGTTTGGACAAAGCAACATTTGTGTTGGACGGGTGATTGTTTGACTTGTCGATGCGATTCGAAATCTCTTATATGAAACACGTGTGTTGCCGTGCACATGTTGCCAAGGTGTGATAATGCAAGGCAGATGAGATGAACATGTGGAAGAATTATCAGAGGCGCTCCAGTGTGACATGCAGAACACCGAGGCTGAACTTTCTCCTTCAGCGTTACAACAATTGTTTGTCTGCCTCTGCAGTAGGTGCCACTGGTGTGATATTGAACAGTACTGGGGTGTGGGGAAAATACAGTTTTCCTCTCCAGAGTGATACTGTATGAGCTCATAAACACAAGAAAAGAGTCTCTGAGTTTTTTTCTTTAAGGTTCCCTGGGGAAATACTCTTAACTGTATGACTTTTCCCGTTTAGACGGAATGCTTTGGATACAATGACTGGCAGTGTGTGTGGAGGTGGCCCTTACTTTTCGCGATGCCAAGAACTCCATGCCTTTCGCCACTTGGAAGCTGTAACAAATCAAGTCCTCCATGGTCAGAACCCGCTTATACAAGTCCTCAGATTCTGAAAAGAGTGGGTGGAAAATGACAGTGATTAAACCAGCCGGGAGTACACTGTTCATAATTCAACTCACAAATCAAAACATTGCAGCGTAAGCAGAGAGACAGCAAAATTTTTCGCCATCTATCTTCCCAAATCTCCCCATGTACTTCATGTCACAGCTATGATATAATGTTCACCCCACAATGTTAATGCACCTTCTGGTGCAGTCTTGAAAACATCCTCTAAAGAACAGAGAGCCATCCCGCCCCCACCCCCACCTCCTGCCTCCTGTTCTGACTCTTTGTCTGACACGTGCGGCTTGTTAATTTAATGATGCTCAGTTGGAGGAAGGGGGGGGGAGGTGGGCGGGATCTCCTGGTGGCCCACCTGAGTAAACAGTTTATGAGAGCAGAAATAACATGCAGTGCACAGGCCAGTTGTGACGGGAGGACTGGACACTGTGGCCAACCAGCAGTGAGGGGAAGTGCACAGAGGAGGGGAAAAGAGCACGCAAGCGCCCAGCAGGGGATGACAGTCAATCCAGCTTCATAAGAATCGTATTTATGAATCCAAGAGGAAGCTCCTCCTCAGATACAGAGGGGAGGGAAACAACCCAGAGGGCGGGGTGGGGCGGAGGTGAGCAAGAGAGGGGAGAGGGGGAGGAGGAAATGGGGGAGGAAGGAGGGGGGAGGAGGGGAGAGGAAAACGCTCGGGCCGCTACCTTCCTCCTCTTCCTCCGAATCGCAGTAGCTCTTATCTTCGATGAAGCCGGAGCTGGCGGAGCTTCCGGTGCTGGCCACGCTTTCCAGACGGCGCTTGATGAGCTCGCTCAGGTCACAGCCGGAGCCCGAGGGCAGAGCCTTGCCATCCTGACTCTGGGCCAGACACACAGCACAGCAGAGTGGTCAGTCAGCGGACACCCACACCCAGCACAGCCACACACAAGCCTGCACCACAGAGCGACCCATCTTACCTTATAAACCACAAAGTCAGCCCGCTTGCTCCTTAGGTAGTTGGACAGATTGCCATACTTGCAGAACTCCACAATAATCATAAGGGGCCCTAATGGAGGAATCATTCAGGGAGTCAGAGCCAATAGCATAAAGCTAATGTGGACATAGTTGAACATCTCAGAGTGCTTTATTTTATAATTACATCTAATGTAAGATATTAATCTGTGTTATTAGGAAATTGTCACATGGTAAAATGTTTACATCTCAAAGGAGCACGCTCACCTTTGACCTCATAAACCTTTATAAACCTCACCTTTGAAAACATAAAAGTATTTCTCAAACATAAATTTAAAGATGTTGAGGGCTTCAATGCTTCAAGATAGGGTGAGCGTATCAATATGATGGATAACAGAAATATACCTTTCAAAGAAACTACAGATCAAAGTGTTAAAAACTATTTGCGTAAATCTGGATAAGTATCAGCCAAGTATTACTGAGATTTACAACCCACAACAGACCGCCCTACACACACACAAAACAAGTATGTCATTCGGAAGACTGATGAAAGTGCCATGCAAGTATTTGCACAGAATAAATGAAACTGAATAAATTGAAAGTGTCTGATGAATGTCTGATTAATGCAACAAATCTGGAACCAAAATGTGAAACTTTTGAAAAATTCTCTTTTGAGCCTCTTTGACATCCCTGCTGTTGTGTGAATTCCTCTGCTCGCTCGCTCACCTCCAGGCTTGGTGCAGGCTCCTAGTAGGTTGACCACGTTGAGGTGATGGCCGATGTGAATCAGTATTTTCAGCTCAGACATGAGCGCTTTCCACTCATTATTCGTGGCTCCGCCTGTCACAGAGGCACACAGTGGAATACAGCAGAATTAGGGAATGTGACGTGAGAACAAGGCTGCCTGTCTACACAAATCCACACTTGGACTATTCCACAACGTCCCTTGGAAACACAACAATGTGTTCTTTGGCTCTGAAATATATCTGCCCTCAAAAGACAACTGTATATATTACATTAGACTCTTAACTTGCAAGCTAACATACCATGACCATAGGGTACTGGCACTGAATTCCAAGATGACTGCAAATGATGGATTACAATGAGAACAAACCCAAATCATTGTGATCAAAGGGGAACTGGTTGGCAGATTGATTTTCAAAATAAATACAACAACAGGCTGGTAAGGCCCCTTTACCCTTACACAAACAACAGCACCAAATGGTCTTCAGTAAATATTTATGTAAAAACAACACAATGTAGTTTCAATATTACAACATGCCGATAAGAAGGACATGTGTTTATGAACTTTAAATCCCCTTAATCATATTTTCAACAAATACATGCTACATCAAGAAGACAAGGCAAGGGAGACATTACACAGTAAATATTGCAATCCACATATGGAATGAATAGATTCGCTGTGATTCCCTCTTTCACAATCTTTTTATGGCCGAGCAAAAGTACTAGTTCTAAGAACACTGTCCATCAGGACGAGGCAAATATGTAGGGCAAGCGCACCCTCCTGAGGACCGGGCTGAGCTCAGAGAGTCACGGAGGGCACCATCACACATGTCAGTGCCCTGTTTAAGGACCAGATAAGTGGTCACTCATAGTAGTCTGCTCATCCAATGGCTTGAGGGGGTTAAAAGGAAACCACTCTCAATGTTCCTTCTCTTAATATATGGCTAATTAATCTTCTCTTAATATATGGCTAATTAATCTTATCTTAATATATGGCTGATTAATCCGACCCCAGCACCCTGAGGAGAGATACCTTGAGTTTAAATGTGGGCTGACTGTGGCTGCGGATGAAGTATTATTGTCTGAGACAGACTAGGCTCTGGATCCAGAACTGCTGCGGTGTCGGTTTCTGTGTTTCCCCCTCTTCACTGGTGGCTGAATCTCTTCCACGCCAGAACGGAAGAGTTGTGGTCGGACAGCTCATCATGAGTGGGCTCAGCGTGTTCTTGAAGCAGCACAAGCACAGCATTTCATAACAAGCAGCCCGTCTGCGAAAGTGCGCTGCTTTTTATTACCCACTGACCTGGGGTGCACGCTAAGGCATCCGGCCAACCCTGCTCCTCCGTGATGGATGTGCGAGGAAGATTAACGCGCCTATGCAAGCCGGCGAGTGGCCTGATTTATCATCATCACCGAGTTAGCCTCTGCCCACCATCCGCGCAGCGCTCGCCAGTCTGGACAGGCCGGTCATCACTCTCCACTTGTCACAGCTTTAACAGTGGGAAAACGAAAGTTATTTTGACCTTTGGGGATGCTAATATGACTTTAGCCCAAAAAATTGCTAGCCATTTTCCTTTTTAATCACAGCACTCCCCAGAGACATCCCAATGGAATGTGTGTCTGATTGGCTGAATGAGTGGCATGAGAGGCCACAGAAGTGTGTGTTTTTTTCCCAGACGAGCTCTCGAGTTGTCTCCATTTTGGGCGAATATGTTGCATTAGGATGAAGATGGCCTCTGATATTTGGAATGCAGATATGAAATGATGGCTCTCATAAATCAAATAGGGACGCAGGGGAGGAGAACAGACCAAACTCGAGGAATTTCCAGACCATCTGCTGTGGCGGGGCCATGAATGGAGAATCAGTGAATATTTGTACATCTACTTCATTTGTACCTTATACTTTTGAACCTCAAATCACCTGCAAATCTTGGACGAGAGTTGCAGCACTGAACTTTTTCCGTTTTGAAGGCTTCAGGACAGGCTGAGAGAAAGCAGTGTTCTATGTTCTCCCCATCGGCTCAGAAATGTGCAATATCAGATAATTATCTTCACATGGCTTATGAACACAGATCACACATGCGGCATAAAATGATCCACCAAATGACGGGCTGCTGTTTTCCATCACTTCACGAGAGCAAAGCTGTGGTTATATTTTCCAATTGTGATCTGGAGGGGAGGGAAGACTGTCCATCATCCAAGCCTCCCTGATCAGGACCATGCTAGAAGTGGACCTAGTTAGCATCGAACTCCAGAACAATCCGGGGCAGTTCATCAACAACTTCTAGTTCTTATACAGAAAGGGGGGCATGAGAAGAAGGAAAGAGAAGGTGATCCTACCTTTGAGCATTTTCACCGCTACCGTCTTGCATGTCGACAGCTTATCAATCCCAAAGGCAGAGGCCTCCACCACCTTCCCGAAGGCCCCGTGCCCCAGAGTTTTACCTGCAAGACAAACAAGAAGGCTTGATGAGTCAGTGAGCCTACATGAGACTGCCCGGCCCGGGGGAGCCATACATCAAGCCGGACCCCTGTCAGAGGTGATATGGGCCTGTAATTAAAACAACCTGTGGAGGTTCTGACCACTCGGCTGGCCCTCCACGGGGTATTTATGGAGCAGTTAAGACCGCATGACAGCAGCGGGTCGCTGATAAATAATGGCGCACTAACCCAGAGCAGAGAGGCCATCCACACTGGCTCTTACCGCTCTCAGGAATGACCGAGGCTTTTAACAGCCGAGGCCACGGAGGAGCAGCGGCGGCAACAGCAACAGCAGCAGCTGCCGTCTGAGAATATGAAGTAGTGAAATACATCAACTCCTTGTTATGGGCCAATCATAAAGCGCTTGATGTGAAGTGAGTGCTTAGGGTTTATGTAGTGGGGCATACATCATGACTGGGCTACTATGGAAGACATGGAGGAGGATGCTCACCAAGTCGGAGGCGGTCTCGGGGAAACTCCCACTTGTTGCTATCGTATGGGAGGCGGTCACACTGCTCGTCCAGAGGCATGTGGTCAGGGTCCATGATGATGGACAGGTAACCAGCTTTGATGTCCGCAGGGCTGGGCTGGGATTTAGAACAGAAAATATAACCGACGTATCCACACTTTCAACTCCCACACACCCCACAAAACACTGACGAACATACAAAGACATACAAAGGCCAAACATGTATGTAAAGCCCAAAATCGTATTAAGGATGAGACACATATCCAAGCACATGTGTCAGTCTCACCTTTCTGAGTTTGCGGATGAAGAGGATCAGCATGATCCAGAGGAAGGTGGCTGCTGCGCCGGTGCACACCAGCACTATGACTTCAATGTTGGCTTTGCCCTCATCTCCTACACAACCCAGACAAGACACAAGTTAGTCACTGTGTGAGCTCAGACAGGCAGGCTGATGGCACTGCAGAGTCCTCTCCTCTCCTTACATTTCCTGGAAATCTCCCGAGCCTTGTGAATGGTTGGGATGCTGAAGACACTATTTAAATGAGTAAACATGTAGCTTTCATGACATATACAGAACAGAGCTATTTTTAATATAATGGCCTGCATATGTGCTATAAGATGCCTTAACACTAGTTTGTTTACATTTTTCGATGTCAGATATGTCAAGCTATGTTTCCCCCATGTCCATAGCTCAAACTCAGTGACAGGCTGTGTACTCTCTGCAGAAGAGCACATTGTGTTGTTTATTCTCTGTTTATTTGGCCTGTGCATACCGCACAATTGCTCATTTGTTATATCCACTGAGCTCGAGTGTCTGACATTTCAAAGCATTTCAAACTGTCAGCATATTGCCCTGCTGAGGAAATATTTGGTATGCTTCCAGAACCCTGACCCTAAGGTCTACCTAGAAAGGCTTATGTAGGTGCACCTAGAGTTTATATAAAAAAAAACATAGAAAAAAAATATCAGCTAAAAGGCATGAAAAATGCAACACTGACTGGAAAATGGCGGGTAATAGTAGGAGTTAAATGACTACTTTAGAGAATGCAAGAGAAGCAGAGCAACCAATAGGAGCATCTCTCAGTTGACCTGGCCTCTAGAAACCTGGTTCATGTTTCAAGTCCCAAGCTCCTTTAATGGGTGGACCTTTCCCCCAAAACTGCCCCTCGCTCATTAGCAAACCTCTTCCCCGACTCCATAGAGGTCAGCTCCCACGAGAGAGGACCCTTGCGAGAACCCGAATCATAAAACGCACACAGGAATTCACGTTTGGCATTCCTGGCAGTTTTGGCTTCTCTCTCAGGGGATAGCTTAGTGCTGAAGCTCAGCCAAGCCTATTTGTAAGGCATGAAAGAATTACAGACAGTTGTAAAAGGTTGCTGATTAGTCATGCATTTCACTGTCGAGCTGTGAACCATCAGAATCTACGTTCTGCTGCTGATTTACATTTCAAAATCAGTTGAAAGACTTATTTGAAATGCAAACTACATTGAGCTCAACAGCCTGCCCAGGGACTGTTTTTATATAAAACAAAATACATTTCAATGACTGTGAATGTGAGTAATTGTGGCTCACCAACAACCCGGACGAAGGCACTGGACGCCACCACTCCCATATCATTGGTGGCGCGGCACTCATACATGCCCTCATCCTCCTTCTTCACCCGCTGGATGACTAAGACCCCCTCAGCCATCAGGCTGACCCCTGTTAGGGTCAGAGACACAATGAGAGATGTGGGAGAGTACACATTGCAAACACCAGCTTGACTTGCAATAATAATATTTATAATAATGTTTGACAATGAGCCTTGACAAGCATGTTGCATGGTTTGAGTGTTTTTATTTGTAATGTTTTTACATACCTTGTCCTTCAACCACCGGAAGGTCATTTTTGTACCATGTGATGTTGGGCTGTGGGACGCCCTGGGCGAGGCAGGTCAGCATTAGAGTGCTGCTGCTGTTCACATCCTGTTCGGTCAGGTTCTGTCTCAGGGATGGGATCTTCCTCTCTGTGGGGTTCAGATCACAGAGCGCAGGTTTGCAGAGGTTTGGTATGACTCAACGCCACTTCAGTTTGAGACAGGCAATGCTCTTTTGGCTTCTGTTCTTAGTCAAATCCTTTTGCTCCAAACTTAAAAGCAGCAAAAGCTGATGTGACCAACTGAACTCAAACAAGCTCAAACAAGTGTCACCCACCATTGATAACAAGTGCAGCAGATTTCTGGATCTCTTTCCCTGTGAAGAGGTTGAGGGCCCTGCAGTGGTACTTCTCTGTGAAGTTTCTGGACACATTCTGCACCATGATGGACACAGAGGTGTACAGCCTGTTTTGTTCTTCTATTCCCAGGATGGTTCGGTTGAATGCATCATACCAGTGCGCGTTACTGTAGAGGTATCGTGTAGCCCGACAAGTCAGTGTGACGTCAGACCCCTCAATGGCTGTGTCGGGAGATATTTCTAACGACTCTGAACCATCTGAAGAAGACAGAGAGAGAGAGAGAGAGACAGAAAGGCCCTGTTCAGCAATCAGACAGCATAAAATCGTCATATTTTCAACAGAAAGCCACCAAAAAGACAACAAGAGGCCAGCGATGGAGAAAAGGTTATTGATGACCCCAATGTCCTGAAAGCATCTGCGAACGGCTATCAGATGTCCCTGTCCCTCACACAGACAGAGAGCATGATACGGCGCATCACTGTGGCCAGGAATGTCAAATGTGCAGCTCTTTCCTGTTTCATCACTGCTAATTGGAAGCATGTTGCTGGCGGATGGCGGCGCTGATGGCCGAGCTGCAGTGGTACAATAGGAGCCGGGCCGGGGCCAGGCCTCGGGGGACGAGCGCGCAGCTTGTTTATTCACGTTGCTGGAGAGCATTCGGCGTTCCGTAAGGGAAGACAGCTGTTATTACAATTCTGTCCCTCTCTCACCCGCATTCCTTAGCTCTCAGTCATCTGCACCTCTGAGGCAGCGTAGCATATTCACCCTGGGATACCCCCCACATTCACACACACACACACACACACACACACACACCATATACTACGTATATGCTCACACAGATACACACATACACACACACACACCTATGCTCACACAGACAGAACCACACACACACTCATACAGACGGACACATAAAAATGTCTTTCCTGATCAAGCCTGCATCATCTTCCTGTTTGCCTCCTGCTGACCTGGAGTCAGCTACTTTGATAAAGCACTGTCACTTTGGTATGTTCCTTATATCCTTCACACGCTCTCACGACTTCAGCTACCCTCCAAGGATATTGCTTGCGTTTGCTGGATGCCCTGACAGCTGATTTGCACTCGATTACATAACGGGCCTGGCTGCTTTTTCATTTTAGAGAACATTTGGAACCGGTCAGCAGCATATTAAAAGTGATTCACCGTGCAGAACGGGCTATTGGAAAAGAGAGATGACCTGCCGGCACAATAGTACAGCCATGCAGCTCACGTCCATGCCATTAGAGCGCTGCCATATGGCTCTGGACATGTTTTGCCTTCTGTCCTCAAGTCTGCCTGCCGTACAGGAAGATGGTTTCAATTAATGCCCCCCTCCGGTCCGCTTTATTGCACAATCCAATCTGTGCATTCTTGGCTTTGGCGGAGTGATTCATTACATATGTGTAGGTCAATATAAAGCAAGCACTCACCCAGTACAGTATGGCTGGTTGTAAAAATAAAAACCAGTCAAGCATTTCTCTCTAAAAATGGTCAGACTGTACAGTTCTGGAAGGCTTTTGCTGTTCCTACAACTTCTTGCTACAGATTGTTGACACACTTACCATTGACGTAGAAAATTGTGTCCATTTTGTGTTTGCCAACTTTGTTGATGGCTTCACAGGAATAAACGCCTGACACATTGGCTGCAGCCACCACCAGGGTGCTAATGGTCTGTAGAAAAAAGTAAAAAGCAAAAAAATACAAATGTTACGAGCCTTATTATGTCCAATCACAATGGCATATTCATGCCCAGCTTCATCCAGTGGAAGTTTTCATGGCTAAGGTGGCAGGTGGGCTAAGGGTCAGACTAAGCCCCGGCCTTTTTCCACCCTCTGGTGCATTGCATTAATACAAGGATACATCTGGAGCTTTCAAATCCAAGGCACCTCTCGCAGGCCCGGCACAGAAGGAGAGCTTGGGCTCCATGTCATTTCCTGACAAGCGTTTACAATGCCACACTCAATTCTGTCACTATTGGAGTGGAACCCATTTAATGGCTTGAGTAGACACAATAATAAGTCTGATTTGGGCTGGGAGCCAGATTCAGGGGGTTCTGTTTTGTGTCCAGAATGACATCTGTTTTCAGACGCCGTCACATCAAACACTATGAAATGCTTTGGGGTGTATTGTCTGAGTGGCGCACTATTTGTACAATGTAAACTTCCTGGGGTTTCCGAAGCCATTGTGATACCTTGACATGGCAGACAAATGGCTTTTTCTATGAGTAAGTGGGCTGTTTTCAGCAAGTTTGATCAACTTGGTTTCTGGGTCAGCTCTAGACACAGATGATGCAGCTTAAGCCAAGAGAAATGCAAAATGCACACACTGAGTGTGCTCCAAGACTAACGCAACCCAGCCCGGATAAATCTGTTTGCAGCAGAGATGTTGTTCTAAGGCACGGTGACATGGTTGCTTACAATGCATTGCAACAACATATGCCATAATTCCTAATGTCATCTAGGTATGACTAGGGAGCAAAACATTGATTATTCTGGCATCAGAGCTTGATGAGCATGACAATGTAGTGAAATATGTCTACATCTAGTTCATGCAATACTGACACAGTTAATGTGTGTGTGTGTGTGTGTGTGTGTGTGTGTGTGTGTGTGTGTGTGTGTGTGTGTGTGTGTGTGTGTGTGTGTGTGTCTCTGAGTCTGATATATGGAGAACAAGAGAAAAAGAAAGCCTGAGAGCGATGTGGGTGGAGAAAGCAAGGAAGGAAAGGAAGACAAGGAATGGAGACTTTGGGCAAGCGGTTGTGCACACACACATTTGTGCATGTGTGCCTGACTGAGCTGAATGTGTTTGTGTGTGTGTGTGTGTGAGAGAGAGAGAGAGAGAGAGAGAGAGAGAGAGAGAGAGAGAGGGAGAGAGAGAAAGAGAGAGAGTGTGTGTGTGTGTGTGTGTGTGGGCGGGGGGGGTTGTATCTTTGTGGGTATACAAATATGTATCGCATAAACATTTGGATAGTCAATTTACCACAAAGAAATACAGCGTGTGCCTCAAAACAACTGATGGAAACAGTGTGTGTTTGTGTGGCAGTGTAACTCAGTGTGTGTTTGTGTGGCAGTATAACTCAGTGTGTGTTGGTGTGGCAGTATAACTCAGTGTGTGCGTGTGTGGCAGTGTAACTTAGTGTGTGTGTGTGTGGCAGTGTAACTCAGTGTGTGCGTGTGTGGCAGTGTAACTCAGTGTGTGCGTGTGTGGCAGTGTAACTCAGTGTGTGTTTGTGTGGCAGTGTAACTCAAGAACATGCCATCCGAGCTCCAAAGAATCATTTTTCGCCCTCCAGGCCTCCAGTCCTTGGGTGATGACCTGACCAGACATTCTGTGACCCCTCCCACCTGCCCCCATCTCTTGCTTCCAGCCACTTTGACCTAACCTGTCTACCCCCACCCCACCTTCAGACGGTCATTACTGGAGTCCTTGTGAGGGAGAGGTGGAGGTGGAGGGGGGCTTTTTGCCAGGCTGTTGCTCCGAGGGCACAGGGGGATTTATGTGAAGTGACAAAGAGGAATTCACCCTTACCGAATCCCCCCCCCCCCCCCCTCTGAGAGCAGGCCTTGTTATCACTGACCCCTACACCCTCTCCTCGTAAACCAACAGCGAATTCAGGCCACCAGAGCCTATTAAAGTGACCAGCCTCAGGATTTACTTACACTGCAGATTTAAAGTGATGCCCCCTGCACATGGGCACAGGGCAATGTAAGCCTTCTCTACCTGCTCATATTTATGACTAGCTTCACATATGCTGGAGTAGACTATAGAAATCTGAATGCAGAATTGCAATGCATCATCAGAGCAAAGAAAAACCATAAATCTGTGTCTGAAGCTCCGGAAGAAAGCCAGTATTTTGCCCGACTAGTTTCACTAATTTGACAAAGTTCAATTACTACCCTATTGCTACATATGCACTTTCATTATTTATTATTGTTTGTTTACATTTTATTTACTGTTTGCTTTGAATGAACGAACCCAAGCCCACAAATCTGAGCCACGTGTTTAAGACAGGCCCAGGCCCAGGCACTTAGCGTGCCTCCTTATGCAGGCTCATGCTGATGGAGTCAAGGGGTCCGCTGCAATAGCAAACTCTGCCAGGGCATGTACAACACCAGCAGCCACACTGGCCTCAAAACTGTGCTGTGCTTTGGCAGTGTGAGGGCAAACAACTGGTCAACACCAGAAAACACCAGCTTTTTAAACATAACTTCCCTGAGAGAGACAACTTGAATGGCCATGTAGGTGGTACTAATGAAGTCAGTTAATGAAGTCACTTAATTGGAAAGCTAGTACAAGCAGAAGCATAAAGCAATCTGAGCAGCTCTGGTGGGCGGATGGAAATGAGTTCATCATGGCTTTATGAGCGCCATGGTTACATGCAGTCATCACTGGGCCATTTGCTTTATGTACAGGCCTGTGTCTTCCTCCTGGGGGACCAGTAGGCACAGA
This sequence comes from Alosa pseudoharengus, assembly GCF_046254945.1. NCBI lineage: Eukaryota > Metazoa > Chordata > Actinopteri > Clupeiformes > Clupeidae > Alosa > Alosa pseudoharengus. The sequence continues at coordinate 33,990,275 of NW_027468657.1, forward strand.
TCTGGGTGATGCATTGGGACTGGCTGCAGTTTTATGTGAGCTTTACAGGTCTCTCTCTCTATGTGTGTGTGTGTGTGTGTGTGTGTGTGTGTGTGTGTTGGGCAGCTTCAGCACTAACCGCTGGGCACAGCAGAGCAGAGCTGGGATGGGAGCAGCAGCTGGTTTATTTAGAGACCTCTGGTTTAAATTGAAGGGGGGATATTTTCCTCAGCAGGACGAAATGAGCTGTGGCTGTATCACACAGGCACACTCTCTCATACGTGTGTGTGTGTGTGTGTGTGTGTGTAACCAACTTAAACACTTTTCCTGGCAGCACAAGCATCTGTTATTGTAGTAAAAGAATGACATTTAATCAGGGCAAAGATGCCAGATACAAAGAAGGATTTCTTCCTTTTCCTTTTCAAAAGGTTTTTTAAATTCTTGTCAGCACCTTTTTCAAAGAGATGACAGAGGATAAGATAGAGGTGGAATTCAAGCACTAATGAATCATTTCATGATGTTCCAGTATTGATGCCATCATGGTTTTATTTTCAATCTGTCGGACCATTTTAGGGACTTGGTATTTTATCTGCAGTGATTGAGCTTTAGAACTCTGTGTCTTTGATGAGGTCATGTTAAGATTTAAGTTAAGATTTTTCTCTCCATGACTGCACACTCAAGGTCATCTTCCATAACTGTTGGTCACAGTTCCACTGGACTAAATCGAAGCAGATCTATGGGATCATTACAACGCGAGAATAACAAGCTATTGCTGCCAATACAGGGATTATGTAAATGTATTGTTTTCAGATGTGTGACTTTCATAGAGAGGGGTCGTGCAATTCTCCTCTCACATCCATAGATCATCCCCAATCCTCTGTGAGTGTGACTCATATTCTATTTCTGCTCTTTCACTCCACACAGCATGTTTTGTCAGGTTGATATTGTACATATGCCCATAAAAATTAATGGGGGAGACCATAACTCTTAACATGGCTGATCTGTGACTAGAAGTCCCATTTTACCATTCTCATTGTTGGCAAATCACCTGAACGTTGGTTTCATCATGATCTAGGCATGATTTGCCATTGCTGACGTGTACAGTGAGCTAAACAACCTGAAGAGCCCAGTATTTCCAGCCTTAGTACAGTATGTTCTCAGAGGTTGCGAAATACTATGTGTGTCATGCTTCAACACAGAGTCCCGCTATGTACTTTTGCTGCATCATCAAAACATTGAGTTGATACGGTCGAGGTGATAACTGTTGAATTACACGTTTCTGGCCCATTCATCAGACCGTAGTGACACATTTGTTTGCTAGAACTAGTAGCTTGGACACATTACCAAGTGGTGAGATTAAGCAAGCAGGACTTTCATGAACATTCATTGATTTTTTTTCTCTACAGGAAGGAAGTGAGGATTTACACACCTTGTTTACACCCTTCAACTCTGCGGACTTGCTGTCGATCATCTCAACCCAGTTGTATGGGTAGTCCTCTTCTGTTTGAACCCGCACTGCTAAGGGTTCACTCAGCAGTCTGCACCTAAAACGTACATTAGTACACAGTCACACAGAGCCCAGAACAGAACACTTCAGACTTTTAGAGACATTTTTAGTTCAATCGATTGATTCCCTGGCATTGCCCGTAACTCTCCTCAGAAATGAATTGAAGGGAAGTTGCATTCCCTAAACATTCAGGCAGGATGTACACACGGAAATGCCAAGGTGCGTTGTCATGGCAGTGGCAGGAATTTTGGCCTTTGGCTGTGATGACTGCCTTCTTCTCAGGAAAACCATGCACAACATGCCAGGAAGAAGCCATTCATCCACTACTGCCTTTCACAAATGTTTATCTCCGAGGTTGACCTTGAGGCTGACCTTCAGCACTCGAGAGGTTGTGAGCGGCGCGTGAGCGAGTCACGCCGCGCGTCTCGGCTCCGTATGAGACGGTGCATCCCTTGGCCCCTGGGCGTTCCGCGGGAACAAAAGGCTCTGCTTTGCGTCTTTCTAAGGAGAGGAACAATCGGCCCTAATGAGAACAGAGGCCGAGGAGGAAACGGCAGCGTGACAGGAAGGGCCGAGCAATGCGTCAGCGCTCACAGGAAGCTCCCCCACTCTCTGGCCAGGGCAGATAAGGCTGATCCGCAGACCTTGGCGGGTCAACAAGGGACGACTGATAACTTCTCCGCTCACTGATAAAGAGCAACACGCTCTCCCCGCCACCTCCCCCTCCCAATCACCCCCACTGTGATCATACAAAAATCACTTCTCATGACACTAGTGGTCAGTTGGCTGACAAATGGACTTCATGGAACTTGTGCAGTTTGGATTTTCAACAGTGATTTATTGTCGTTCATCAGGCAATGGTGAATGTCCTGACAAATGCTCTTCTCTCATTAGCTGTTGAAGAACAGGCTGTTTCAGCATGTGCATTTATGAGAGGCGGTTGCTATTGCCAGCTCTGATTATCTTTAAAGCTGCAGAGAGAAGCACTTTGGCTTCATTGACCTTCTGTTATTTCTGTCACAAATTTGGCCAACCAAGCTCTTTGACAAATAATTACTTGCAATTAACAGGAGCCCTTGTCAAGTTGCACCACCCGACGAGTAACATAATTTAGTTCCTCATTGTACGCCATCCAAATCTTGTTTTTGTAGCTGTTTGCTGCAGAGATAACCCTTTGGTAATGGTCTATTGTTTGGCTGATCCTAGCGGCTCAAAGGACTCCTGCTGTAGCAGTTCTGATGGGGCTCTATGGAAATTTGAATGTTTTTTTTTTCCTGGAGGTTCAGTAAGAGGCCAACATTTACATAGGGCCTCTTGGTGAAAGCATGTGGTGTCTGAGATTAATGGAGCCTTTTTCCATCCACATGATCAATGCAAAGGAGCCTGTCTATTTAAGATCCATTATAGACATGGGTGTTGAGATATTGAGAAGCTGGACCCCTACTTCAAGAAATATGAATCATATTCAATATGGTCCAAAAGCCTCCACTGCAATATACCTGAGATGTGTCAGATACAAGAGCATCCATGTGCATTTTAAGCAAATGTACAAACCCATATGCTACTTACAACAATAAACTAGACTTTAAAAAACACTGTAAAAAATTGAAACAACATGAGTTCAACTTGGGATCAGGGCTTACTCTCTGTTCTGTTTTAATGAGCCATGGTAGGCGTTTGACCGGCTGAACTCAGGTCAGATTGACTGGTTGATTCTTATTTATTTATGAATTCCTCAGTGGAAGCTCAGTTACTCTGGTCTGAGATCAAGCGCCAGTCCATGCAGATTAAGTCAATTACCCCCATTCTGCATGATAATTTATGGACCCTTACCAAAGGTCTACAGGGGGATGCTAAATCAAGATTAAGAGAATTTAAAATGAAAATTAAATAGCATGAAATCGTATCATATTGTGCGATATCTCAATTCAAATTACCAATGTTCTCTGACAAACCAAATATGTGTGTGAATGAAAAGAGCAGGAAGATGTTATTCTTACTCTTGAAAGTCTGGATTGGGGTCGCAGGGCTGCCAGAACCAGGTGACCTCTGGCATGGGATAGCCAAATGCAGTGCAGGTGAGGTGCTGAGGCTGGCCTTGGGTGCTGGAGCGCGGCTCCTTGGTCATCACGCCCTCCTCAAGAATCACCGGCTTCACTAAAGACACACAGACACAGGTGAGGGGGGTTACACACACACACACACACACACACAGGTGAGGGGGGGGGATACACACACACACACACATAGGTGGGGGGAGGGGGGTTAAGGCCAGTACACCTCTGCAGCTAATGAGCATATTTCCAGGTTGAGTGTCATTTCCACTGTTTTTAATGACACAAATGCTTTGCGTAGGGCTGCTCTAAGGGGGCTTTAGCAGTGCAGTGGTCAGGGTTCTGCACATGAAAGTGATTTGTTTGGACGCTCCTCCCAGGCAGGTGGGGTGAGTGAGGAGCAGCAGGCTGATGAGGTGCAGAACTGCAGCCATTTCTGAGAGGAGGTTCCTATCACCTCATCTTTCTGCACCAACTGGGTGACCTACCAGCTCGCACTGCTCCCAGATCTGGCTTCTCTCACAGCCTGCCCTTCTTTCTCCCACTTCTGCTCTCTTTTGTTTGCTTATATCTGTCTTTCTTTCTCATCTCCACTCTGTGCTGCATTTAGTTCACACACACACTGTAGGGGGTGAAAGAGAAGCAAGCACGGACAGCCAGAGCAATAGCCTGACTTCAAACGCTTGATGAATGTGATGTTTAAAATAGTTCCCTAATTGCTCCCAGGGATCTTTGAAATCTGTTTCCATTGTTTGTAACTCCAAGTTGTGTGTGTGTGTGTGTTTTTGTCAGGCCTATAATAATATGTTGTGCAGAGCAGGACAGTGAACAACCATAAACGATTTTATATGAAGTGGAAGGGGAGCCATCTCTCTAGTCTGGCACCAGGGCGCAATTCCTGGAAACTGTGCTGGGGTACGAGGAAGAAGATGAACGACACGGCTTTTCTTTCCCCTCTAGTGTTTGTGAGAAAAACACTGTCCACATCATTACCAAGTGTTCTATCTCTCCTCCTCTGGATCTCTGTGTGAAATCATGCTGACGCTACAACATGCCAGCGCAGCGACGTCAGTGATCTCTGGAGCTCGGTGGCCACCAGCGTGTTGCTAAAGACGCCATCTCATTATCTGTCAGTGTCACTTAGTCCAATTGTCCATATGGCCTATAAAGCATGGTGGATAAGGTGCTAAGATGCATGCTGAATGGATGAATGTTATGAAAGGAGAGTCAGCAAAGACGAGGCTGAATGTTGCATGCAGTTCAGCTCCAAGCAGAGCGCTCACATACCCCCCCCCCCCAACCCCCCAAAGCCCTTTCAAAGAGACCGCTAACCAGCTCCAGATGCAGTGGCTATGTCAGTCTCGCTCTGAGAACAACAACCCCGAGAAATTCCTCTCATTCCTCCAGACATTGTACCTGCAGCCAGGGCAGCATGGCCCACAATGCTGCAGGAATGCTGTGGAAGAACGCTGATTCATCTGCCTGCATTCAGGGAGAAACATGCGTTGGTCAGCCCTGCTGTACGTACCCTCCACCACCAGGCTGTAGTTGAGACTGCGGGTCAGGCCGGCGGCTGCGTTCTTCACCTCCACGGTGTAGAGCCCCGTGTGTTCCCACTTCACTTCTTTGATGATGAGCTTGCGGCGCGACATATGATAGCATGTGGCATTCTTCGGGATGCGCACATTATTCTTATACCTGCACACATTTCACACTCAATACTGACAATCTGCACTGAGCAAAATCAGCCCTGTCTTGCATGATATACTCATCAGCTTGGGTAAGCAGAACTGCAAAAATCAATAACTGAGATGCGTCATACATGATGTTGTGTAAATGCACATACAAGTGTCTGACAAGATGAGTAATGCTTATAGCTTACCAAATCACTTCAACTTCTTTGGGGTTTGGATAAGTATGGACAAAAGGTTCAAACATCACTTTGTCAAATTCCTGAACTGTATTGGTTTGAGGACCTTGGTGTTCCAGTTTCAAAAATGGATGCTCTGCAGAAAAAAAAACCAAGATGAACGAAACAGGAAAAATGCAACAAGTGCAAGCTAGACGGAGGTGTCTCTCAGCGAGTCCTTACTGTAGACGATGACCTCTGCCGTGCTGTTCTTTTGGTTCTCAACCTCGGCGATGCACGTGTAATTCCCCGTGTCCTGCATTGTTATGCTGGGTAAAGTGAGTGTACTAGTCATTATGCGACTGGTTTCATAGGGTTCGCGTTCGGGTTCTAAGACAGGTTTGCCAGACATAAGAGTACCCTAGAGATAGAAACAAGACAGAGGGGTGACCACAAGGGCCATAACACACACAGCTATATCATATTTGATTATAAACTTCTCACTATGTTTCTATTATTTTCTACTATTTGAAAAACAAGAGCCTAAAAAACGCAAATGGCTTTTCACCAATCAACACTAGTTTATACCTGGTGTACATTGAACACTGAGATACAGATCAGGGGACACTTTCCACTGACATGTTTGTTTGTTCAGGGATGTGTGTGAATGGTTGCTCTCAGGATTCATTAAGGCCATGGTGTTGTTAGTACAGTTAGAGCCGAGTTCATTCTTACATTGGGGTGTTGCCATTTAAATATGATTCTGCCAGACGACTTGGTCTCTCCTGAGCAATTTAGGACTAGTTTCTCCCCGACTAGACGCTCCACAGGTTCATCACGATGTGGGCGGATGATCTTCACATTCTTCAGTACTTTAGCTAGAAGTGAAGAAAAAGCTCAGACATATCAGACATATTATTTCACTACATTTGACAGACTATTTTAAATTATTTGATTTGATTTGATTTTGTTTTTGTGTTTCAAGCAATAATAACCAAGGCACTTACTTAATCTTTGAATAATGTAATTAGACTTGTATGTCCTGCCACTGACAGTGGCTGAGCATGTCAGCATAAAATAGGAGTCCCACATGGTTTTGTACGGAAGCGTAAAACCTTCCTTAGGATCCCATTTCACCTTTGTTTTGAGATCTTCTGAGATAGGTGGGGCCTAAGCAGAAAGAGTGGTAAAAATAAAAATCTCTAACAATGATCTAAAAATGATACCATTAAAATAAGGCTTGTTTTTTGAAGTATCTAGACTCCTGACATGCAGCCGTCCTACCACATGCTCGCTGGACCCTATACCTACAAGCCTACTTCAGTCCATCAGCCCGACCATCGCACCAGCTATCACACACGTGATCAATGCATCGCTAACCTCCGGCACATTTCCAACAGCGTTCAAAACGGCCCGGGTAACACCGTTACTTAAGAAAGCTTCTCTCAACCCTGCTCAAGTCGAGAACTACCGCCCTGTCTCACTCCTGCCTTTCTTATCCAAAGGCATTGAACGAGCAGTCTCCAAACAGGTCTCTGACTTCCTTTCACAGAACAACCTTCTGGATCCAAATCAGTCTGGGTTCAAAAGCGGCCACTCTACCGAAACGGCTCTGCTGTCTGTAACAGAAGCCTTAAAAGAAGCCAGGGCGACCGCTCGGTCATCAGTACTCATTCTGCTTGACTTATCGGCTGCCTTTGACACGGTTAATCACCGCATCCTTCTCTCTATACTCGCTAACATGGGAATCTCCGGTTCTGCTCTCTCCTGGTTTGAATCCTACCTCACAGGACGCTCGTTTAACGTATCATGGCTTGGTCAGCTATCTGCACCTCACCATCTCACCACAGGGGTCCCCCAGGGCTCAGTACTGGGCCCCCTTCTCTTTGCTATCTACACCACCTCCTTGGGACAGATTATCCGTTCGCATGGCTTCTCATACCACTGCTATGCAGACGACACACAGCTCTATCTGTCCTTTCCACCTGATGACCCCTTGGTTTCAGCACGGATCTCGGATTGCCTCTCAGACATAGCTACATGGATGAAGGCACACCACCTCCAGCTGAACCTCTCAAAGACTGAACTGCTGGTCCTCCCAGCTAAACCTACCATACACCACGACATCAACATCAAATTTGACTCTCTGTCTGTTTCACCTACCAGGACTGCAAGAAATCTAGGAGTTGTTCTCGACAACCAACTAAACTTCTCAGATCATGTTGCCTCAGTCGCCCGGTCATGCCGTTTCGCACTCTACAATATACGGAAAATCAGGACTTACTTAACTCAAGATGCCACCCAACTTCTGGTTCAGGCAATAGTCATCTCACGACTCGACTACTGCAACGCCCTCCTGACAGGTCTCCCAGCCTGCGCAGTGAAACCACTTCAGATGATCCAGAACGCGGCAGCGCGCCTGGTCTACAACCAACCCAAGAGGGCACATGTTACCCCGCTACTCATCCAGCTACATTGGCTACCTATGGCGGCCCGCATCAAATTCAAGGCTCTAACGCTTGCCTACAAAGTAGTCTCCGGTTCTGCTCCCACCTACTTGAATGCCTTCATACAGACATACGCTACCTCCAGACCGCTGCGCTCCTCAGACGAACGACGTCTAGCTCTACCTCCGGTACGCTCAGGCCAATCAAAACTTTTCTCATCTGTTGTTCCTCGCTGGTGGAACACACTGCCAGTTCCTACAAGGGCAGGGACATCCCTCTCCATTTTCAAAAAACTCCTGAAGACCCAGCTCTTTAGAGAACATCTCCTCTCATAGCAACACTTACAACAAGTCTTGCTGATCCTAGCACTCACCAGCCGTCTTAAACTGACACGTAACTGTTAAAAACAGCACTCACTGATGCACTTATTCTTACTGTACTCTAATGTTTTTTTAAATTGTCCTAATATTGTTGAGAATTGCTCTAAACTTAAACTGTTTACCATGTTGTTAGTCGCTTTGGCTAAAAATGCGTCAGCCAAATGTAATGTAATGTAATGTAATGTAATGTTTTTAAACCCTTTAAGACATTAAACACGTTTTAAACACTGAAGACATGTCTATTGCCTGCCTGCCTATACATAAAAAAACTATGTAGCTTCTCTTATTTTTACTCCACTTCTTCTCTTGTTTGTTCTAGAGCCAAGTGTTAGGCTGGAGAAGGAGGAAGGAAGGATGCAGGAAGCGGGAATACCATAGATCTCCCTCTTGCAGGAAGGTCACACAACTATCTGTGCCGTCGGACTAAGACATGTTTGTCCATAGCAAGCCATTGTCAGACTCAGCTATACATCAACTGTATGGCAGCATGGCATGGCTGCATGGCAACAGGCTCTATAAATTACTACTTGTTGCTCATAGTGCAGCCTTAACACCATTGTGTAGCATCAGTGAAGGACCTCTCTGTTCCCCCTGCATTACGTATATAAAACCATGCACATGTAGGCCTACAGTAAACAGGAACAGTAGGCTGCATTACAACCTAGTGTTCTTCTGTGGCCAGATTTTTCCAAGAACAAAACTAATTTGTCTTCATTAAGTATCTATTAACCTCGTTAACCCCCCTGAGAGGCACGTTGTTTGTCTCAAATGTTTTTTTTTTTGCTACCTGCATTTCCTGGACGTGGTTTGCAAAACAGGGTGTATTAAATATAGACCAGATGGCTCTATTCTGGGAAGACTAGTGTCTACAACCGGCTTCCTGTCTTTTACAGGAAGTAGACAGGATGACTCCCCTTGCCGCCTGAGCCTCCCTGTTCTCTGCCACTGTCCCTCTCCTTTCCCCTCCGGAGTGAGAGCTTTCAAGGGTGTGAGAAACCCAGAGACGCCCACGCTCCCAGGCACTTTTTTTGTCACTGCCGTGTTTCAAACAAATCCTCCCACACCGATTGACGGCTTCACTGACAAACCTCCTGTTTTGGCATCTCTCTCTTTATCACATCACTGGTCAACCTGTTGACCTCAGATATTCCTGCTGCACCACCCTCCGCCAATTTACCAATCACACAGCTAGTAGCATTTCAACCTTTGGATTGCCACATTAGCCTACTTAATGCTCTCAAAGGTTTTGATTTTGGACTGCATTACCCGTTTTAAACCCTGGTGGTCATTCTTACATAAAGCACCTTTAAATTAAAAATAAATAAATAATTCAATTAAACTAATTACAATTTCTTGGGTCTAAAGAAGTATCTGATGGTTCCAGATATTTAGATATCATAATTTAAACTTACAGTCTCCAGGGTGACATTAAAGTCAGGTGATGTTGTTCTGCAGGGTATTAGGAGAGACTTGTCATGTCTGTAGGAGAACAGCACCTGTGGACTGTTTATGAAGGGTTCCATGAAAGGTTGAGCGTGATCTGTCAAAAGGATAGAGTATATGAAATGGATTTCCAGACATGTGTAGTTACAATAAGAAGAAGCAGACCTCAGGGACACAGCCTACTGTATAGTATTATAGTATTGCTATTCCTTGTGTTTCTCTGGAAGTGTTACAGACTTTCTTTCATTCTTTTCAGAGAAAAAAAAGCTTTTGACCACCAGCCAGTCGGACAGGTTCAATTGAAACCAAATTGCTTGTCAGATTCTGCATTATTACTGAACTGTGCTCACGGCGCAAGCTGCACGTACGCCTGCGTTTAGCTCCAAACAGATCCAGTGCGGCTCCTCTCGTGACAGCTCGTCTACTGCGTGTTTACTCCTCCCAACGTGAGGACTGAACTCGGAATCCAAGGTCCAGTCTGGCCCTCCCTCCCACCCAGGAGTGAAATCAAATCTCCCCGACAAATTGAAATTGGCCTCTTCTCCAAACAGCTCCCCCCCCCGTTTGCCTCATAGGGCGCTAGATAAAGAAACAGACTGGTGATGGAGCTATTAAGTCACTGTCATCCCGAAGCGAAGCCGGCCAGACGTTGCGCTGACTGCCCGCGACTGCGGAGGCACGCTGTGGGACTTGTGTGGTTAAACAAACACGCTGGTGTGAGCTAAGCACAATGTTTCTCCTGTAAAATGAGCGCAAATTTGTCAAATATTATGGCGTGATGTCGGGAGGGCAACTCTGAAAACAAACATGGCTGATTGTCTGCAATAAACGGTAGACATGGCTGAGCGTAGTGCAGGAGATGCTGGGGGCCCGTGGCTCACAGGCACAGGCAGGAGGCTAGCGCTTAGCTGCAGAGGAGCGCTGTCTGGGGCAAAGTCCAAGGGAGCAGGAGGGTCCCTCAGGCTCCCAGTGAGGCCCTCAAGCCATACCCATATCTCCCTGGTATTTGGACCATGTGAAATAACACAACCAATGTCCTCTCTGCTGATCTCATCATCGGGATATTTATTGATCTAAAGGGGTGTTGATTTTCAAGCTATTCATAGAGTGACACAAGCTGTCATCAGCTTATCTCTGAGGAAGGAACGATGAGTGTCAATCTATGTGGACTGATGTTCCCACTAACTGTATAGTCGCTGACTTGTTGGCTTGTAAGGTGCTGTCATTTGAGGCACTGCCGGATGACTGGAAAAACAGAAGCTGAAGCAGGAAATAATAGCCAATGACCAGGGCTTCCGATGCAATCACACTCCGCTTCCAGCGTCCAGAAGGAGCCTGGCCCCACACGAGCGCCTTCCTCTCCGCGGCTCCCCATATGGGCACGACCGAGTTCCTTTTGGCCGACGAGCCCCAGCCCTCCGCAGACTTGTGCTTCTTTTTTAAACCGCCCTTGTCTGCAATTGGGGATAAATGGCTTTTTGGAGCCTCACTGAGGTGTGCAGTGGAGCCGCTCATTAATTTGTGTGGCCCCTCTCCTCTCTTTATCTCTCTTATTTTCTCTCTCTTTCTCTCTCACTCTTTCTCACTCTGTCTTCCCCTGGGTTTATTCCAGCTCTGGTATCACATACAAAGACATCAGAATGCTCAATGAGCGTGTCGTTTCTCTGGCTCTTAACATGCCCCCAAAGAGTTTCTTGGCGTCATTTAGACTTAAACTGTACTTTTGGTGTTGGGCCATTTAGCATGTTTCCTGTGAGAGCCTTTAAACAAAGGCCTTGTGTAACATACAGATACTAAGGGGATAAGACAACCCCAACAATAAGAAAGAAAACAGTGCTTATCAGAACAGAGGTAAAGCAAGAACTGATGCAATCACAGAGAAACACAACAAAAGCACTAAGAAAGACGGAGCCAGGAAGCCGGCCTGCTAAGGTGGTGATGGACTTTTACATTATGTTGCTAAACCGTTTTTTGAGGGGTTTTGTCTTACCTTCGACAAACACATAAATGGATTTTGCGTGTCTGGGTGAGCTGCATTCATAATAGCCAGTGTCATTGTAGGTGAGGTTGTGCAGGAGCAGCCTCTTGCAGTGCTGCTTCCTCTGGGAGCAGTCTTCCACACGGACTCCCTCAGAGAGCAGGTCTCTGCTGGGGAGGGTCCAGTTCAGCCTCCGTGAACCCCTGCAGGAGACAGTTCAATATAACTCTGTGCTGCTTCCAACTTGCAAAGCTCACAATGAAAAGCTACAGTACACTAAAACAGAATGAACAAAGGGTCTTTGATGACAGTTGCAACAGACATGTTGAGATACAAACCAAAAGTGCTCATGTCTAGTGTATTTCACCTCTGCAATACCTGCACCCCTCCACTGTGCCACCCCAGAAACAGGAGATGATGCAGCTGACCTTCAGCGGTAACAGCATGGTCAGTTTTAGATGGGGCCCTTACTCTGGAATCTGGACCTTTACATGGATCTCTGATTCATCTCTTCTTTTAGTCTCCTTCTCATACACACATCTGCAGGCAAACACATCTCTTTTCTCTTCTATACTATTGCAAAGGAGAAATGAGTCTGAATTCAGGATTGAAAGACTGTTGCTGTTTTGTGTGGTGTTTCACATGTTCCAAAATCCCAGCAAGATATCTGGTAATATGACTGGATCCAAACGGACAGAAGTCAAACTGCTGATTTGGCAAACCACAGGCAAAATCACTTCCAAAAAAATTCTCAGAAGTAATTTCACTTGGAGGAACATGAAGTACTAAGAATGAAACCAAAGCAATGGCGTTCAAAAAATATAAACAGATAGAAAAGTGTCATACGGGAGACCATAAATGACCTTGCACTACTTCTCCGCCTCATGAACACAATGATGGAGCGGACCTGTACCCTCTTCAAAGAAACATCCTAGCAGGGACTCTGACGGGATGTCATATGAGAACTTCTCACAAAATGGCAGAAACACTTGTGGTTGTGATTCATGGAAAGCGTTAATGTAGAAGTGGCAGATAATGTATTCTTATGGCCGGCAGTGATGGCGAGCCACCCACCCACACTACCACAGCGTCCCAGCAGCCTGCTAGCATTCTGTTTATTTTCAAGTGTTTGAAGGCAGCTTTGTTAATCTAACGACATCTGATAACTGCGGCTTTCACATGGGAAACAAGTATCGTCTGGGGTGATGTGTTCGCATAACACACATTTCCAAACAACGGGCTGCTTTCGGGGTCCCGTGAACAAGATCCCAGAGGAACGTTCAAACATGTCTCGCATACCGACATCTCGGCCTCTCCGCCCAGTGGGTCACGCAACTTCAAACTCTCCTCATGGGCCGGGAACGCACGCGGCACCAGTGCAGTGCAGTGTTGTGCAGTGTTCAGCACATGGCCTTGTAGGGAAGCGTCGCATTAGATAAAGCCCACTGGGGTTCGCATTCCTAGCGTGGCTGCAGAGTGATGCAAAGCTCTCTCGATTCTTGACGAATGTGTATGTTTCCCTCGGTGGTCCACCCCTCACCTCACCTTTCAGTAATTGGAACTGGCTGATAAATTGGGGGACCACACCGAATCTGGGGCTGGCTGCTGTCACTGAGTCTTTGAGGGCTAATGAGCTTATGGCCTCCGTAAAGCCCCATTTCTCTGCATGAGCAACAGGCCTGTCTGTCTATAGCAGCAGCATCCCAGGCCTGTTGTTATTGTAAGGACCCAGATAGGGAGAGCAGAGAGTAATTGCTGCCCTGATAGCGTAATGGTGCCTCTCCAACCTGCCACGGAGATGAGCCGCCAGTCCAGCATCTCTCGGGGAGGGAATATGTCGTTTGGTTGGGAGAGCAGCCAGTCACGGCAGTGATTCACGAGAGCAATGAATCAGTACTAAGTCTTCCATGAGAACCGAAGTGGGATCTGGAAATGTGCCGTCACTGCAGATGTTGACGGTAATTGAGATAATATAAAAGACCCCCAAAAGTTGTGGGTAATAAAATAAATAAATATAGTGTTTGCTCGTTTTCTCATCCACACCTACATGTGTGCTGTGTGTGTGTGTGTGTGTCTGTGTGTGTGTGTGTGTGTGTGTGTGTGTGTGTGTGTGAGTATGTGATTATAGTGACTGCATTTGTGAGTACACCAGTGTGGGACTACTTGTTTGGCCGAGTGTGTATGATGCTGAATGGGTGTACACAGGTGTGTGCGGTGTGGCCTACCTGCAGACGAGCGTGAGGGAGTCTCCCACATGATGCACATGCTGATGGTTTCCTGACATCAGATGCAGCTCCCGCACCCCCTCCACCAGCCCTGCGGAGAACAATGGACAGGGCAGTCAGACGCCAGCACCGGCACAGACCCCCCTCCCATGCCAGCGCCGCTCCACACAGCATCCATTCAGCACAGTGCAGCGCTGGGCCTGCTGGGCTCACTAGGCCCCTCCGTCTGCTGTGTGAAGCGCACAGACTTGCATGTTCCCACACAGCCGCTCATTACAAGCACTTGGCAGGAACCTCAAAGCAGTGAAGCTGGACACAAGTCCAGAAGCACAGGACGTGAAAACTACCCTCAGTGATGACATCTTCACACACACACAAACACTGACTGGCAGTGATGTCTTGCAAATCTGAAGCCAACATTAGAGGTCTAAGCCCTGTGCTTATTTGTGCTGCTAAAAGGCACCTGTGAATTAGCAGTGGACCCCCCCCCCCCCCCCCCACCCCCATATGGGTCCAGTCAGGGCTCATTCCACTTGGTTCTGGTCTCATTCTGAAGGTTATGCAAGTGCCTTTCCGGTCCCATGTGGAGAGGTGTGATCCAGCTCAGTCCAGTCTTTGCCTGGACTTTCTGAGACTGGTGGCAGGAATGTGTGTGTTTTTGCGTGTGTGTGAGTATGTGCACTGTGTGTGTGTGTGTGTGTGTGTGTGTGTGTGTGTGTGTGTGTGTGTGTGTGCGTATGTGTGTGTGTGTGTGTGTGTGTGTGTGTGTGTGTGTGTGTAAGGAGGCCAGGGGTGCAGCTGTGCCCCTGCACCAGAGAGGTCACCTCTGTCTACACATGTGTGGTCAAAACCGGGGAGAACTGGGCAGACCCAGATGAGCCCCCAACATGTCCTCCAGCACTTCCTCAAGATCAATCAGTCAATCTAAGCTCTAAGGACCCCTCTCTTCAGGTCACTTATGTAACGCCACACTCTGTGTTTTGGCTAATCCTCCACTCTATCCACCATTGACCTTGCTGGGCCATTATCTGCTATTATTACTCTGTGGTGCTGAGAGCGAAACATTGCTGGCCAGGAGAATCTGTGTACTGGACAGCTGTTCCAGCTGTTGAAAGGGACAACCAGTGGCACTCGGCAGAGGAAGCGCTGTGCCCCCCCCCCCCCCCCCCCACCCAGGCGGCGTGACAGTCATCTCATAAGTCATTTCCGTCTTTTCACTGTTGTCCCATGTCGCCTTGTGTAGCTACTCGCTTTGTGTGGGCTGGTTGTTGTGTTGCCAAGCAAACGAGTTTATTACAATTTGGCTATTTCAAGTGGGGTGTCCACAGGGAATGGTACAGCAGAGGAAGACAATGAGATTACACACAGTTCATTTCCACGCTGGCAACACCCCGCACCCACAAAACCATTTCATACACTGTCACTGGCTCACATGGATTTTCTCTCTCTTCCTCTTTTCTGTACCCATCTATCCAACCCTCTCCCTTTCTCTCTTCCTCTCTCTCTCTCTCTCTCTCTCTCACACACACACATTCCACAGAATTATACAATATTGTATCGTAGAGCCACAGCTGTACTCTGAGAATGAATCATGCCAACACTTGCACTTTACACCAACTTCCTGTACATTCTGGTATCATTGTTAAACTGTACAAGGTTGTCCAGGGCAGCAGATGCTGTTCTAGCTCTGCATTGTATGGAACCCCTTTCACAGACTGTTGGGTTGCTTTTTCTAGATCTAATTTGTTTTCAGAATTTAGAATCACATTTAGAAGCGTCCAAATTATGAGATAGATTTCAGTAGAATAAGTAATCATCTGACATGATGTACAAATGTTTTCTGTGTCATGAAGTCAGTTTGTGATTTAGTAATTTCATACAAGACACTGCAGGAATATAGACCTAGAGTGGTATACCATGACACCTGATTTCAATAGAGCTACAGCCGTTTGAATCCAACCTATTGGCTGGAATAACATCCATCCCTAGCACACTGTGGCAGATATGTCTTCTCCTCTGTTTCCACATCCCCCTCTTTTCCCTCACTTTGTTTCTCCCTCACTGTCACGCAAGCCTGCCAGCTCCACACACACATGAGGGTGATGGGAACATTGTCCACACACACACACATACACACACACACACACACACACACACACACACACACACACACACACACACACACACACACACACACATGAGGGTGATGGGAACATTGTCCACACACACACACACACACACACACACACACACACACACACACACACACGAGGGTGATGGGAACATTGTCCACACACACACACACACACACATGATGGTGATAGGAACATCGTCCACACACACACACACACATTCACATGAGGGTGATGGGAACATTGTCCACACACACAGACACACACACACACGATGGTGATGGGAACATCGTCCACACACACACACACACACACACACACACACGATGGTGATGGGAACATCGTCCGAGATGCAGCAGGCTCTCACAGCTGGCCGCTTAAGCCGGGGCCCCCAGCAGTCCACTTAAAAAGAGCCTCCTCTCTCGTAAACACCCCCAGCCTCTGTCTCTCTGACCCCCGCATGCCCACCCCCGGTCCCCCGCGCCACCTCCCGCCCCTGCTCCGAGCGACTGCCCACTGCTGACCTGAGCCAGCCGCTGTTCTTCTGCTCGAACAGCTGTGCGCGGCATTCTTCCCGCCGAACGTCTGAGAAATGCCAGAAATGTGCTGTTCAGAGAGGTTCCGAACCTGCTTCTCATTAAGGGCCCTTCAAACAAAAGGCCGAGCGTGGAGGAGCACGCTGCCCTGCGTGGGTTGCCATATTTAGCCTGAGCCGCTGCCAAGCCCCACTTGCCAGAGCTCCAGTAGAGAGTTAGATGGTGTGCATCAAGTCTCTTGAATTTCCCCTTGGGGATTAACTAAGTATCTATCTATCTATCTATCTAGGACTAAGAAATGGCTAGGGAAAGGACAATCACTGCCATTGCTACCCACACACACACTTCCAGCCTAACATGCTCGTGTCTTGAACCCTCTTTGGATCCATCTACCATTTGTTTGTGGTAAAAGACAGACACATGGAAATGGAAACAGTGACATTACAGCACTCTGCTTTCTACAGCAGGAACCCTAGCTAAACAGACTTCAGTCTACTCCCCTTATGGTTTCATTTAATCATGCCATTAATTTGTACTTGTTCGCTGTGACCATGAGGGGATTTTTAGAATAAGAACTATAAATAGGCATCTCTGTGTCATGCACAACACTTGAGTAATCAGCCAGCTATCTTGCGGTTTGTGCCGTTTCACAGGTCCCCTGGGCCCTACACAAACTTGCTGAGGTCAGGAGATGTCCTGCGGCGAGGAGGCTCTGACGCGCGTATGTGCCGTACTACAGGCCTGCGGGCCGCTGTTGTGCAACCTCACACCACAACAGCGTATTGAGCACAGTGGATTACGGCTGTATGCTTCAGATTCCCTAGGAAACCCCCACTCACAACCCCCCAACAGTGGCCGAGCATAATGCGCGGAATTCCCTTGTCTGGTGAGAACAGTCGTCTGCTGGACTGCCCATGCTTCCTGAAGGAGAGGCACGGTGTACTGTACCAGTGAGACTGTCTCTGGAGGAAGGGGAGGGCAGAGGGGGAGCAACGCATCTTTTTCACACTTACTCACATAACCTTGGAGCTCCCAATCAACCAGGATGCTATGACTCAGATTCAAAGAACAAAAGGCTTGACAGAGCATTTCTATGTTGTTTATTTAAAGGAAAGAACAAAAAGAATGGCCGTGTGTAAAACATTAGGCTCTATTACCAGTAGTTCATCTTGGTTATAATACACTTCCTGTCTAGTGACTGGACAATTAAGCTGAACTTGGCCTTGTCAGTTGAACTACCCGCATCCCTTCCTCTACTGGAAATCTGACTTGTCTTACTGCAAGGTCAAGGTGATCCTTCAAATTCATTTAAACTGAACAGCTATTCTTCTATAGCTGCACCTGGGTATCTAATTCTACATTCACTGTTGGTGGCCTACAGAAGCAATTGCTGACCAATTTGTTATCTCATCCAGCTCTGTTTCAAGTTTGGAACACTTTCATTTATCACTGTGCAGACATGTGCTGTTTTCATACTTCATGGTGAGTTGTTTTCAGACCTATAGGGCTGCACTGCCCAGACAACAAATCCACATGGAACAGCAGAGGCCACTTGGCAGATTTATGGCCAAGAGTTTAAAACTTTAACAAAGAGTGGAGACCACCTGCCAAAATAAGGGCTGCTACTGCTTCTCCAAGTGTGCAAAATGCTTTCTCTACCACTGGTCCAAGTGAGCATAATACTTTCTCAAGCACTGGAATATGCTTTTGTTCCAGTGTCCTCAACAAAATGCTGTCTTTGCCAACAATAAGGTTAAGACAACAGTTGGAGGGAATTAACATTTTATTAGTCCAGAGTCTGATTTTTGGAGAATGACAGAAAATGTTCCCCCTTTTGCCCCCAACAAAATATGATATACAGCTACATCTGGTCCAAATGGGTGGCCAAGACAGTTATATCAGGTTATATAATTTAAGGATAAAAGAATGTAGAGAATGTGAGAAATACTGGGAATATCCTCCATAAAACCAGAATAATCCCATAATTCCCATAAGCCCTGACAATATACACTAAAGCCCAGTGGCTCAAGGACACCACTGAACTCACATATGTTGAGAGATGCACCTTGAAATTTCAATATGACACAGGATAAAAAACCACTTATGTCAGGCTTATAACCAGAGCCACATCTAAAGGAAGAGGAAACAGTCATCATCTACCAAACCTCCTAAAACAGTCCCAATAAAACGGAGCAAAAAAGTTTATTAACAAGTAAGCTGTCCCAGCATGTTCCAGTGGGACCCTTCAATCCAAAACATTGTCAAGCACTATAGATGCAGGACAGATGAGAGATCTGCCAACAGCAACAGTCCTGGCCATATTTCACCGTAGGAAAACACAGCCGTGGTGCTGGCAGGACTCACCATGACGGCGAGGCCCCAGGGCTTCCTCGCACTCGGCACGTACGACCCGCCGCGCCACTGAGGGATTGGCTACCCCTGCACTTGGCTGACCTCGCTCTGCCTATCGCCTCCCAGCCCAAGCCAGTTCCCTTAAAGTCAGCATGGCTTAAAGCATCACCCCCACCAGGGAACTGCTAACACAGCGCACAGGTCCACGGAGCGCAACAGCGCGGTTGGGGCTTGAGGTCATTGAAATGGAATCCAAGGACGAGGTGAAGGTGAAGTCAGCCGTCCACGTATTTACAGTGAGGCAGAGTAATACAATACTGAACTACCTGAAGGTGGAGGAGCACCCAGGCAATCTGAGAAACGGAGCACAATTCTTTGATAATATAGGCTGCATTATATTCTAAGTGTTCACAGTGTTAAGCTATAAATGCTACATGGAGATGATCATAAGCCATGGATACCAAATTGCATTCTTCACCCTCGATCATGCATATGATGTGTCCATGCAGTCTGCTCTCTCTGCTTTCTGAATTCACATGTCAGACAATGATACGTTCAGAGATAAACAGACACTTTCCACGCAAACTGCATTTGTTCACTTTTTCAATTCACAATTGAGTTCCTATCTTCATACATTTATTTATCCAACCCTTCAACAACAACCTAGCAGAGCCTCTTGTTGATGTTCTCTTTTCATATGCAACACCATGATAAACTGGTTAAACATGCCGAGCTGGCAGTAGGAGTGCTGAGGAGGACTGTGATTCACTACATCATTGCCAAAGACCTGAAAACTCACATCGTGTTTATACCTGACAAATGACTAACATTTTGACCTCAAATTTGAAGAAATGTTAAATTATTCAATTTGGCCACCAACAGACATTTTTTTGTTATCATCATTGTTGCTCCTGGCTTTAAAGAATGTAATGGAATGGAATAGAAGACCTAATCACCCAACTAATCACTATGAAGTCTGTGTCATTCTGCTTCAACTAGACCTTATGACCTTATATTCATTAGCAGAGTTCATCTTTCATGAGGATTGTATTGATGACATGCCAGGGAAAATACCCACAGAACCACAGATCATAAATAATAATGATGCTGGATCATGCTGCAGTTTCTATGAATTTTATGCAACTTTATGACAGAAAAAAAACCCTATTTGTGAGAACTGCTGCTATAAACGCAACATACACAAAGCAGTCGGTCCACTAAATAAAACTCCCCTCCTAACCTGATGCACCTAAGGCTACAATCTCATACTTTTTTAAAAGCACTTTCGGTGATGGTTATGGGAATGAAAGCACTTAATCTCACTTGTAATCTCGTGTTTCAATAATCTGAAGTATATGGAATGCAAGTATTAATTGGCAGATTCCCTGCCTGGCAATCAAGCCCCTACCCTGCTGCTTTGCCCCAGGTTCCATATTAGATAGCTAATGGCTCTACCATACAACTCTTGCCATTTGGAACACAATGGCCTCCCTTTCCTCTCCGCCATTGTCTTGAGGTGGGGACTGTAGACTGACACACATTTCAAGTTGACTGTGGGGCCAAGAAGCCCGGAGAAGGAATCTTTACACAGGTAGCGTGTCACGTTCCTGTGACCTCTACCGGCCAGAACAATTCCAGGGTGCCTTCTGCCCTCCGTCCACTTCCTCCCACTGTCTTTCCCACGCTCTGCCTGCACTAAGTGAAGGAAGCCTACTTGGAAACACTGGAGACAAAGCTTCAAGACTGGACAGGCCATCGCGGGGTGGGGGGGTTGTGTTTCCTCTGTTTGGATCTGACTGGGGCTGATGTTTATTTGGCCAAGGAAAGGAAGACATATATCTGTGGTGTGCACAAGGCACAGCACAATGCCGAGACACATCCACCTTTTCTACACCATCTTGTTTTGCACAGAGACATCCCGCTGATTGTGTGCAAGAGACAACAATTTACTTTCTCTTCAATTCATTTACACACGCATTCTCTCTTCGTGATGTACAAAAAACAGTCACAGCAAAGACGTTAGTGATAACAGCAAAGACGTTAGTGATAACAGCTGTATAATAAATATGTTCTACTGGTGGTGAAAACAATTGTCCAGTTAACAGATTCAAATAAAGTTCTAACAAAAGAGCAAATGTGTATTTCATTACTTACTTTGGATGGAGTCTCAAAGCAACACATCAATAATTATAATAGGCTACCATGATATCAAAGTATTCACTATTTTAAACTGTTTAGCAGTACATTCTAAACTTGTTAATCCATCAAGCCATGCTACAATACATTTATTTTAAGAGCGAACCTTTGAGACAGAACTGCAAGGTGCCGCAGGGCAGATTAAAGCGCTGTTGCATCGCGAACAGAACGCATATTCTCAGGTGTTCCTTTGATATATAAATCAAGTTATCGTGAAAGCATGTTACCAAAAAGTCATCTCCACCATACCATACCATACCATAACAGTCCATCAGACCGTAGGGTATTAAATAACAGGCAAGACAATAACAATATAATAGAATTTGCATCACAACGCACTGCCACAGACGGTGAGGGAATGATGAGGTGAGGCAGATTCAGAAATTGAAAATGACTAATGAAAAGCAGGCTAAATGGACACATATCCACACCTATCCAATGTTATCCAAACATCCCCTGTGATAAAATAATCTATGCCATCACGTAGGCTACATCCAGGTATGCCTGAATTCGCTCAGTGGACGTAGGCTACTAAAAAGACCAAAAATATCACATAACCAAATGCAACCAACATAAAACACGTTTACAGTTCGTTTAACCTACAATGATTATGCCTCCACACTTACATAATTGACACTTACCAATAAGGGATATTAAACAGGGAAGAAGAACGAATGACCGTTTGGCGCAGCCGATGGGGGTCATTCTGACGGCTCCGAGAATCTCTCCAATAAACTCCAAAGTGCAGCCCAACAAAGCCAGTCGTTCAGTCAAGATAGTGATAGTCTATATTCCACTATCACTAATAAGTTCCTTCTTTGCTGAGTAGACAAAACGTTGATTTCCCCCCTTCTTCCTTTTTAAATGAAAGTAACCGTACTCAGACTCAGCAACTGTCTGTGCACTCCATGACGCGAGGAAGAGTCACTTCTAAAATCTGCGCGTTCCTTGGATTCGGCGAATTCTCCAATAGCGACAACTGAATTACGCCGGTCCCCCAGGCAGGTGCTGCCTCCCCGGGACTGGGCGAGAGGAATTTTAACAAGAGCCTCTCCAACAGCTCTGGATTACAGCGTGTTGTTCTTCTTCTTCTTCTTGTTATATCAAAAGTGCCAAGATTCCCTCATTTTAAAACCTGTGGCATTTGGGAAATGTCTCATTCAGTGCTTAGGATACTCACACAGTGTATCACTGTGACAGGAAATTCTGAGTCTCTTCGGCTGCCTCCTCTATGTGCGCTCTTGGCAACCCTTCCACTTTATAGTGGAAAGGGAAGGACGCAACGTCACTTGCAAGGCCCTTGCGCATTCACAATAGGCTATTAGGCTATACAGAACTGAACATGATGATCAAAAATAATGTTAGGGGTTAATTTGACATCTCATATTTTAGATTGTTCTAATCTATTTAAGCCTGTTCAATAGGCTAAGTCTGATAGTTCCTACAATGCTTAAAACACTGGGTCAAAACAGTGTCCTTTTTGAGTGCTAAAACAATGCCTCCAAACTCCTCTGAATATATCTCCAATGGACAACTAAAAATATCGAAAGGTAAAGAGGGTAAACAAGCATTGTAGTAGCTTACGTGCAGATACCTGAGCAGATACCTAAGGTAAATATTTACTGTTTTTATTTTTAACAGAGGAAACAGGATGCACAACAGTTTTATATCAAGACAAACAATCTGCAGTGAGTTTGCTGCCCTCTGGAACATCCCATGAAGTGCGGATGTGTAATAGACTATGCCTTTCTCATCAGATAGCGCCTTGTACAATGGGAGACTTTTTCACACTTGATTACTCTCATCCACATACATCTGCTGCTGCTATTTCACCACATCTGTCTGTCTGAGGGGACCTATGGATACATAACCACTGTGTAGTCCCCTGACTGGGGGAAATGTCTCCTATAGCTGAAAGGTGAAGGGCGCGACACATCCCTTTCAGTGGGAACATGATATCAAACATGGGAAAGCTGGAGAGGTTTGATAGCCTGCTCCATGTGTGGTTCACCATGTCTTAAACACTTAAACACATAGGGCCATTAAACAATGGCACAACACAGATGTATTACATGTTCCACACAGTTACTTATTTAGTTACTGTAGGACTCGGTTTTTTGGCTATTTTTTTCATGGGAACAACACCCCATAGTTTGATGTACACTTTCAGAAATGTCAGCTTGACGTATAGGTTTTGAGACAATTTTCCATAGATCCCTAGAGAAAAGAGAAATATACTTTCTCTTTAAATCAAACTTCAAGGTTATTCTCTCAGGATTTCTATTCATGTCAGTTTAGGTTTAGACTGTCTTACAACAGGGATTACTTTGACAATCTTTCATAAGTCAGCCCACAGAGGTAACATAAGGCTCACATTTGCAGGAGACTGTATATATTGCTGTCAAAAACTCATTAAGAGGAGCGATGGCGCAGGGGCAATAAGCTGAGACATGCAGAAGCACAGATTTGGAAGCATATGACATGTTTTCCATAGGGAAGCATATGACATGTTTTCCATAGGGAAGGATATGACATGTTTTCCATAGGGAAGCATATGACATGTTTTCCATAGGGAAGCATATGACATGTTCTCCTATAGGGGCATCAATTGCAGTTTGGAAATACAACTGCTTCTGCTATCTGCTGCACAGATTTATCGTATTAAACATTGTGCTTGTGAATCAAAATCTGCTTGGCAAAACAGCATTTAATTTCCCTTAAGTTTTTATTTGTGCCCACTGCAAGGCTGTGGAGCTCAGCCCTGTCCCTATGGGCCAGGAGGGCAGCTAGATAAGACTCGGGCCAGAACAATTGCTGGAAGCTGCTGACCGTAAGGAGTGGGCTTTTAAGACGTTTTATTTTTGAATCTGCTGTGCAGGACACAATGGGAGGGCCCAGGCGCTTCTGTATGCACAGGTTGATTTCTTTTTTTTTGGCTGAAGAATACAATCTTGTTATAAAAACGATGTTCATCCATAAAACAAACACTTTCACCAGGGAGAGGACTAAATGTCTGTAATGTCTGTGTAAATTATATTGCTCTGAGAAACAGCACTTGTAACCTACTCTATTTAGCCTGTAAAACAGAGCATTTAACTCTGTTCACTCTGGTTATTGCTCATGTAATGTGCAGAACTACCAAACAGCAACTGTGGTGGAAGAGGACAAATTAATATACCGTAAAGCAATACATTTTTGGATCTATACGCCTGATCTAAGGCACACTGTAATATGGAATTTTGTATGCATATCTTCAGAGCCTGTGATTCGACATAGAGCCAGAGGAAAAACAAACAACTTACTTAAATACACACACACACACACACACACACACACACACACACACACACACACATACATATTGTCTCAACTGATTTATAAACACTGAGCAAAAGCAGTAATAGGCCTACTGCAAGCACATTCACATTGATCTTTCTATATTATTTCCAAATCAGAGACGCCACCTCGTGGACATAGGAAAAAACAGCAGTTTTTTTCTTCAACAAAGTTTCTTTGACAGCAGCACAACTGTAGGGGAGTTCATACTTTATTTTCTTAAGTTGTGGAATGTATATTATTTGTGAAATTAAATTCACGTTAAATGGTTTATTGATATTGGTTTAAGTTTTGGGAATAAAGATCGCCTCGCGCTCTTTGGTAAAATATGAGAAGAAATCAGGGCCACAGAAAACCTCTGATGACCTCTCGAAGACCTGGCACGAGCTTTGAAGCTTGGTAGCCATCCCTCGAGTGTCTCGTGCACGATTAAAGGTTGACTTAATGTATGTGATTAGCTGGTTACATTATCTGTATTCGTAGTTTGTACAAAAAAATATTTACTGACATGGAGCTCTCAGTGTCAATTGTTAAAGGTAGTATATCCTTAAACACTGTACCATTAATAATGTTTTGTTAAATGTAGAAATTATAACTTACCTGAACTGGATGAGAACGAGATGTGACGAAGTTAATTTGCTAACCTCAAGTTAGCTGGTCCAGTGAACACAGAGCTGTAATGTTAACTTATGTTGTTAATATACCGGTAGGCCTATATTGAAAATTAACTGGCATTTGCGTGGATCATATAATTTAAGAAAGTTACAACAGTAGGCTACTTTAATATAGCGCCAAGTGGGCCAGCTAATTTATAACGTTGCTTTTCCTGGACAGAAATCAAACGGTTTAATTTTACTACACGTTAACATTAGCTAATCTTAACGCTATGCTGCTCTTCTGATGTCATGTTGGCTCATGATTATAAATTGCCATTGACAATGTGTTACGTCGCCGCTCTTCCCAGAACTTGCCGAACAACTAACTGTTAAACAAAGCCACATTAATGTGGATGACGTGATCCAAAAGCTTTTCCAGGAGGTGTCCGTAGACAATTCATTTGGACCACTGGACCCTCAGGTAAAATAGATCAATAAATTAAGCTGCTAAACTTTAAATATGCAAAACTTGCATATTAGGTGTATTTCAAAGTGAAGTCAATATTCCATTGATTGATTCTGTAGATGGAGGACATAGCCATACAACTGTGGAACTGGGCAGTGACAAAGCGAGAGGGCCCAGAAATAACTGAACATCAGAGGGCAAAAGGTGAGGTGTGGCCCCAGTTTTTTTTCCTTTGGAGAAATAAAAATTAAGCTTTATCATGGTCAACAGCATCCATAACATGCTTCATCCTAAATTAATAAACCACACTGAGGTTCCTCCTCATCCACATCCACTGAATCCATCCTTTGTTTGCTAGTGCGTCATGTGGCGTGTAAGTTGGTCCATTCATGTGGACAGGAGAATCCGTCAGAAAACTCCATCCGCAAGCAAATCCTGGTTAGTTCACCTTCTAAAAACTATGTCTTCTGATGCAATGACACTCATCAAACAGGATTACTCATGCTATCTTGCCAAATTATAATATCCTCTCACCTTCTTCAGATGGCAAGCAAAACTGGCAGGACATGGCTTGACTGTAAAAATCCCAAGTTGGCAGATGTGTTCCTCGGCCTGGCTGTAAAGGTAAGCTAAGGGTAACTCTAATCTTGTCTCTGTATTTGAAGAAGTGGAATGTATTTTGTGGAAGAAAAGAAAAATGTTTCCACTGAGACAGGGGAACAGGGTGTCATTGTTCCTTGCCGCAATGTCAAGTTTTCTGTAAAATATTAGAAGCGGTTCTGTTCAGAAGGTTTTCAGGTTTTTTTAGTCTGCCAGTGCTGTTTTCACTAATCTCGTGGCCCCTTTGGTGTGACTGTTGATTTCACAGAGCCTGGAGACACTTTACAGCAGATTAATATCCCGTGGAGATGGAGCCTCAGATATCAACATGCCCAAAGCGGATGTGGAGAAGGACCTGCTGCGGGTGCTGTCTTATCAAGCTGAATCGGTAAGCCAAATCAACACAAACACACAGTGCAACACAACAAAACATCACAAGTGTGAAGTCATGTCCACTGAGTGCAACACAACAAACACAACACAACAAAACATCACAAGTGTGAAGTCATGTCCACTGAGTTCATTTCCTCTTTAGTCAATTTTAATCTGGACTTCCTTGATCTCAATGTAGGCTGTCGCTCAGGAAAGACATCAGGAGGCTGTTGCGTGTATGCAGCGCTGTAGAGAGATGCTGCAACGTCTGCCCAAAGAGGTACTTTACCCATTATCTCCAATCTCAGACTGTTAAGTCACTGTCCATTTCATTCACATACACAACCATATAGAAATATGATTCTTGCTGAATTAACTGGATGATAAATTGGATTCTACTGTTAATATCCTTGGGTCCTTTTAACACAAGAGTTACAAACTACTACCCCTGCACATAGTGTGCTATTTTCTGTAAGAGAATGGATTATGATAGTTGCTCATGATATACCATGTCCAAATATCCTTTGATTATGAGATGAGGGCTTATGTTCTAATTGATAGTGCCCTGAGAAGAAAGGTTGCAACAGGCTTAACCCATTCGCGCTGGATGCTGCATGACGCAACATTGACCCTCCCGCTGGATGCTGCGTAGCGCAACATTGACCCTCCCGCTGGATGCTGCGTAGCGCAGCATGCTTTTTATTTCATGTTTCTAGGTGCTACAGAGGCTTAGATATAACATTTTGGTAGACGTTGACAATTTTTAGTATGTTTTCAGAAAACCCTCAGGAAATAAGGTTATTAAGGGCCCGTCCCATTTCTCCCCCCTTAAAACTTCCACTTGGTTTTGATTGCCCTCAACATTAAAGCCCCCTCGACAAGGGAAGTGGAGGTGAAGATATTTCCCTATGAATTGGGACACCACTATATGCAAATTAGCGTAGCGAACGTGCTCATTCAGGAACATGCCCATTCCAGCGGTCATTGTTGTGTGGGCTGTGCTGGTTTATCTACGTCTGGTTAATCAACAAAAATATTCGTGTTCATGTGAACGCCAGAACACACACCTTAAATATTGACAAAACTACCCAGATCAGATATATAACGTTATTTGATGGGCAGACTCTCTCAAAGCACGCAGCAGATATCATGAACATCGTCAGATAGCTTTGTGAGATATTTTCTAACATTAGTGTTCAAAACTCAACAGTCCATCAGATGTGCATCAAACTAACATATTCCAACATATTTCGAAATGTTAATATGCTTATTTGCGAAAATATATGAAAAATTTGTCCGGCTTGCTGAGCTCGCACGGTATCCTGGGTAATTTCATCTCCCACTTCATTTTAAGCCCGCATCGGTCCTGGCTATGTTTTAAGGGTTGATTTTAAGGGGAAAATAGCACTTCCCCTTGCTCCCTAAAGTAATGGGACACCCTAGCCCTACACGTGCACGCGCAAAAACGAGGGTTAGGGCAAAAATCTAGGGGTAGGGGAGGTATTGGGACGGGCCCTTAGTCTAGAATGCCATAGGATTCTATAGGCGTTTTTAGCAGGCATTTCAGGAGTAAATGGGTTAAATTAGCAGGAGCTGTTAGAAAAAAACATCATTAAACATAGCTCTGAACTATGACCTATCCCTATCCTTGCCTATGTCTCCTTGTATGTAAATAAGGCAGGCGGTTCTGCAACAAGCAGTTCAGAAAGGCATTGGGCAAGTGTTGTGAGGCAAAGTAGTTAGCTTGCATGTAAGCCTGTAAAACTGATCCAACAAGACCTCTGTAGCTTTTCATTTAACACTTTTAAACTAGCTTACAGGCTAGCTTGTCCCACAACATTTGCCCATCTTAACTGCTTTGCTGCAGAACCACCCTATTTACACACAGACAGGGAAATGTGGAAATACAGAAATGAATACATGAAGACATGCAGAAATAAATAAATTAATTTAATAATTAAATAAATAATTCAGTTTTCATGACTAAACTGTATACCTTTTTTATTTAGTTTATTAATGTATTCTTTCATTCAATCAATCATTAATTTAGCTATTTATTAAAGTAATTGTTGGTCCTTCATATCATTTTAGATAGCACACATATTTAAGTTCCGGAAGGTTGGTCAATGTTGATTCTTAAGTAATACAGTGCATATTGGTTTGTAGACTGGCTATCTGTCTCTGATGTGTTACAACTTTGGAGTTGACTCCTACAATCAAAAGAAATATGAGGAAAGCTCATTTTGGTTGAGGTGAGTTTAGAGGATGAATGCCAGCATCAGGTTAGAACACAGTGCAGAGAAAACACAAAGGAAAAACAGTATCTTCTTGCCAACCTATTTTATTGGTGTTTATGTGTGGTATGTTTACTAGTACTGAAAGCCTGTCTACCTTAGAAACACACTTCAGTTAGACTTTTTAGTGGTCATACAAGCAGTAATCGGACATATTTCATAACAGTTGGCTTGATTTGGATTGAATGAAATTAATCCGATCATATTACACAATCAAATTCCTGAGGGAAATATTCTCAATGTTATTAGAGGAGTCATTATCATCAGTATTTGTTATGGCAAAATGGCCACCTGCTTTTTATTATTTCCCGACAAACAAAAGGCTATAAAATAAAATGAATATTTGTCATTGGAGAGACATTTGGGTAGCTATTTCAGTTTAAGAATTAATCAAAGGTCTTGGCATGAGATGCAAACTCTGTGGGATATGATGTTTTGTTTTGTGAAAAGTCATGGTTTTATTGCTGTTGTGTTCTCCAGTCAGAGTTATGACATCGGTAAAATGAATGCGAAGTATTCGCCAGGATCTGAAGTGCAAGTAAGAAAACATTTTTTTGCTTAAGCACAGTTTGGAAAACCGGGCCCATTTTGGGTGTAGTCTAGATAGCTAAGTGATCTGACAAATAATGGCATTGCATGTATTGTGAACTTTTTCAACAGGCCAAAGTACTGAGGCTCCTTGCAACAGTGTACGTTGAGTGGGATTGTCAGCAGTTTAAGGAAAAAGCTCTGAGTGCCATCAGCTTAGCCAATAAGGTACCGGCGTTAAACATCCCTTACTCCCTCCTGGCTTTTCAGTACTCTAAACTGTGAAGACAGCTGGCCTTGACAGAGGTCAACCGCTCTTGTTTGCTCTAGGACTGCAGCTCTCCCTCTGGACTGTACCTGAAGATCCGCATCCTGCTGAGGAGCGGCGCTCCCGATGAGCAGCTCAGAGGCGGTGAGTCAGCGCAGCCTCTCTCTCCTGACGGTGGGGTTCAGGGGTCGCTTGTTTCTGTTTACCACTGCAGAACACGTCTGGCTTGTCCTGTGCCATGCCTGCTGGGTTGTGATGTTACCTTAAGGGTTTGTGAGTGTTTGTTTGTTTCCTGTAGTTCAACTGACATGTTTTTTTTCCCTTTTGGGTTCCTACCAGGACTCACAGAGCTCATGGAGTCTGAGGTTACTCTTGAAGTGTGTTTAAGTGCCGTAAGACTGCTGATGGGGGAGGACAGGTACAGTACACTCTCACATATCAACAGATGATACAGCTGCAGCTCTATGGCAGTTTGGAGGACGACATTGTACTGTAGCACGACTTGTAGCACGACATAGTCCTGTACTGTCCATCGGCATCATGTTATACAGTGCATTCAGAGAGTACTCAGATTATGTTAAGTTGTCGCTTTACGGCTTGTCTTAACAGCATGCAAGCTATTGTCACGTAGCATTGAATGCTCCCTGTCCGCACTGAATCTGTTACATATGTGTCATATTTTACATCCAAACCAGCAGAACAAGGCGAAAGACAAAAAGAAGCTGTCCGGCAAAAGTTCTGCTCAAAACGTGGTACTGAAGAGGACTGTGTCGCGTCACATCCTGTTAGGACTTTCCAATTGGAAGCAATGTACCAGTAATCAAACTGATTTTGTCGCTAACACTAGCGTGCATCACACGTACACAGTGTTATGGTGAAATCATTTCAAGTATCTTTCTCCCTCATCAATCTATTACCCCCATAATAACAAAGCAAAAAGAATTTCAGAATTGAGGGGGGCTTGAGAGGGACAGAGTACTTCCTGACTGCACTTTACTGTGTTCTTACAATGTTTTGCCACTGTATTGTGATGACTGAGACATGAATGAGCGTTTGCATTTTGTGTACCTGCAGAGAGCAGCTTGCCTTTGACTTCCTGAAGAAGGTGTGTGAGCGCTTCATGTCGTCCCCTGAGCTGGGCTCGGCCCTGGTGCTCCACATCGAGCTGCTGCTGCAGAGAGGCAAGGAGCTGCTGGCCAAGCAGAAGATTGAGGACGTCATCACAGGTGCTCATCACTGTCCATGTGTGCTTTTACCTGCAGCTGAAGGAAACACCCATGTTGGCTTGTTCTCCCTCTGTGTGCGGAGAGTTTGACTGCACTAATGCCCATGTTGGCTTGTTCTCCCTCTGTGTGCGGAGTGTTTGACTGCACTAATGCCCATGTTGGCTTGTTCTCCCTCTGTGTGTGGAGTGTTTGACTGCACTAATGCTCTGTGACTGCTGACCTCTGCTCAGGTCACTACACAGGGCAGCCGCTCACACCACAGACTCTCACCACCCTCCACCTGCTGCTGTGGGATCGAGCCTTCAAACACTTTGAGGTCAGCCTGAGGTTTGAAAAGACATCAGCTGAGGCATACTGCTTGACCACCTCTGATAGACATGTTGATTGTTGATCGTTTTCTTCTTCTCTAGGCCAAAAACTACACAGAGGCCTTACAGTGGTATGACTACTCTCTGAGTTTCTACAAGCGGGGGCAGCTCGATCCCAATCTGGCCAAACTGCAAAGGAACCGAACTTCCTGCTTTCTCAATCTCCAACAGCTGGAGAAGGTTAGGAAACTAAGGGTGTTCCAATCTGACTTCTTCAGTCCCAATTCCAATAACAATACCTGCACTCTGGGTATTGGCCAATTCTAAGTACCGATAAGTTGCCACCACTATAAATGTTCAAATGCTCAAAATGTATAAAAACCATGTGAGTGTAGAGTAACTAAGACTGTCACCACAACAACCACCCCTGGATGTTAGAGGAAATGATCCTCATAATTGACAGTATATTATACCTCCTAAAGTCCTGTACTGAGCAACGTACAATATGTCCACACCATCTCCTGGGTTTTATTGGTTCACTTTTGGCTGCAGTGAGTTTTTTTGGCTGCTGGAAACCTGCTCTTTTATTGTGTTCTTGATCAGGCGAAAGAGGCAGCAACAGAGGCTACCAGATGTGACCCAAACAGCATCTTCAGTCACTTTAGCATTTACAAGATCGCCATTCTGGAGAACAATGTAGACAAAGGTAGAAACAGTGACTTTCCCCCCACCTTACTCCACTAGCAGACATGGTCTAATAAGGAGATCTGTCTTTGTCTCTGTCTTTAATAAGGGAACTCTGTCATGAAATGCAGTTTCTGGCATCCAATAGAAAAGTATTTTAGATGAATGGCTAACATAAGGTAACTACATCTGACTGGTCTTCAGGGAATAGCAACATTGTTACACTCCCACACTAACGTGACCCCCAACTTTATTTTGGGGCATTCATTTGATTAACAGGCTACATGGCGATTAATCACATGGAAGAGGCTTCATTGTATCAGTATCACATTTTATTTTCAGTTGTCCAAAGTGCTGGGGACTAAATCCCCAGCTCCACTGACGCCATGTCAGCTCCTCTCCATAGCTGTCACTGTCAATGCACCTCCTCGCTGTTTGCATTTTAAAAAACTGTACGTCATGTCACATTGTACTATTTGCTCACGCCTCCTGGCTCCTCACAATGCCGACTCCTATGTAAACACACGCACTGGCGCAGCAGTCTGTCGCCTCTCTTTTAGACAGGTAGTGTGGCATAAACACGTCTCTTCTCCCTGGGAATATTATTACGCTATATTATTTTTTATAATTATATTGATTTCTATATAAAAACAACTTATGTCTGTAAATGGCTGTTTATTTATCTGTGTGTATGTGTGTGCTATATATGTGTGTGTGTGTGTGCTATCTGTGTGTGTGTGTGTGTGTCAGCCACCCAGGCGGTGCAGGAGATTGGGCTGCTGGCCCAGGCCCCTGTCAGCAGTGAGGAGCGGGTGCTGCTGAAGGAGAGCGCTGCTGCCACGCTGCTCAGCCTGGCGGCTCAGATGGCCCTGGAGGTGAGCTTCTCCTCTCTC
Organism: Alosa pseudoharengus; assembly: GCF_046254945.1. Classification (NCBI taxonomy): domain Eukaryota; kingdom Metazoa; phylum Chordata; class Actinopteri; order Clupeiformes; family Clupeidae; genus Alosa; species Alosa pseudoharengus. Next base: position 34,022,924 of record NW_027468657.1, read on the forward strand.
CTCTCCTCTCCTCCTCTCCTACTCTCCTCTCCTCCTCTCCTCCTCTCCTCTCCGCTGATGACCGTGTGCTGCACTGGGCTGCAGTCACAGCCTCGCCGTTCTGCTCTAGTGTGTGAGTGTGTGTGGGTGAGTGAGTGCTGCTGTCTGTGTCTCTTCCAGAGCGAGCAGCAGGAAACGGCCATGAAGGCCCTGGAGAGTCTGTGTGAACACTCACAGGATGTAACGCAAGTGCTCACTGCCCTGAGGTCAGTCACACGTAGACACAAACACTGACACTTCCACTCTGCTGTTGCGCTCGGTTTCCCTTCCCTGTGTTTACCTTCCCTGTGTTTCTCTCACACACACACACACACACACACACACACACACACACACACACACACACACACACACACACACACACATACACGCATGCACATGCGCACGTACGCAGTGATGCACACACTTTTCACACTTGCCTGTGAGCAAAAGGCTTTTTTCACACGTATGGTCCTGTGTAGCACTAGGAGTCCCACACGGCCCATCTAGTGGAATAGACTTAGCATATTATGTCATCTCTCATTTGAATTCCCCAGGTGTTTAGTCAGACTTTTGCTGTCAACAATGGAGAACACCACTGAGGAGAGAAGGTTTGGACATCATTTGTCTAAATATTGTCATTAGAGGAGTTTTTACAAATATTGATAGTCTTTTAAAGTGTCATATCTGGCCATTATCATACATTTGTGTTGGAAATGCATGTCATTTGCTTACATTTCTTTTATATTTGCAGGAATGGCAGCTTGGATATGCTGCTGTCCTACCTGAAAATGGGTGAGTATGACAGTTAGCAGAGTAATTCTCTTAGCCTTTTCACCTGTGGGACTGGGTGCTGTTGTTGTGTGTAGCCTCAGTGACTGGTTGTGTGTAAGTTGTGTGTGTGTCCTGTGTAGCCCAGCAGAGAGTGTCCACGCTGAGCATGGGGACGCAGCGCACAGACCAGGCCCACTGGTTCAGGAGGATCGGTACAGAACCCCGCCTGCCTCCCACCCACTACTGCATCCTGTTTGTGCAGTTCAAACACATTCTCACTTCTGTTAGTTGGACAGCGGAGGGGTTGGCCCTCTGTAGGAGCTGGTGGGAGTTGGGAACAGTCAGAAATGACCCCTCTGTGGAATGCAACCGCATGTGTTTGTCTGTCTGTGTGTTCCAGCCTGGAACTGTGCACTGCAGTGTGAGAGTGCTCCAATCAGGATGAAGGATTTCTTTGCGATGTCTTATCAGGCAAGAGATCATTATCACTCATACACTCTAATAGGTGTTGGTGAGATTTAGTGTCAGTGGGATTTGATTGAAGTTTAGATGCTGTAATGATATCAGCCACAAATACACAAATGCAAGACCTATTCATTGAAGTGTTGATTTTCCTTTGGTGTGTGTACGTGTGTGTGTGTGTGTGTGTGTGTGTGTGTGTGTGTGTGTGGATATGACTGCTGTGTGTTTGTGTCCCAGTTGTCTCTGCTCTGTCCTGTAGACAAAGGAATGCTGATGGCCCAGAAGACCTGCCTGCTTATGGCGGCTGCTGCTGCTTTAGAGCTGTGCAGAACCACTCCCCACTCCCCACAGCAGGTCTCACCTCAGCAGCGCACTGCTCACCTGCACACACACACTCACACACAAATGTACTAGTAGCCCACCATTCCAAATTGCTGGATCAAGACTCTGACCTGTAGTTTCACAGTCCCATGGGCTGTAAGAACTTAATACATTTAGTTTATTCATTTATTTTTCTCTGCAGTTGTCAAACAGGTCATTATCAAAATGTAAATTTTCCTTCCTTACCTGAATTGTGTGGCCACAAGGGGTCGCTAATTCCATCCATCTCCTCATTCTATCTCAGCCTGAGCTGCTGGCTGAGGTTCTAGAGCACATTCAGATCTGCTGGAACGCGTGGAACGCGCTCAAACCATCAGGTGTCTGCTCCGTCCTCAGTCTCACTCTGTGATGATGAGATACAGTATATTGTATTGCAGAGCAGTTGGCTCTCGCAGCACCACCACTGCTCCTGGACAGCGTGCTGCTTTGTCCCCACAGGAGATTTCTCTAAGGACCCAACAGAGGCGCTGCTACTCCTGTATGAGTTTGAAGCTCGTGCAAAGTTAAACGACCCCAAGCTCGACACAGTGCTGGAATCTGTGCTGGAGCTTGACAATGTTGACTCAAAAATCCTTGAGACCATTGCTGGTGAGCTACACATCTAAATGCCTTTACAGTATATAAGTATAGGTATATATACTGTTTTGATCCCGTGAGGGAAATTTGGTCTCTGCATTTATCCCAATCAGTGAATTAATGAAACACAAACAGCACACAGTGTACACACAGTGAGGTGAAGCACACACTAATCCCGGTGCAGTGAGCTGGTCAGGATTCGAACCGGCAACCCTCCGGTTACAGGTCCGAAGTGCTAACCAGTAGGCCACGGCTGCCCCTGATCTAAAATATACATGATCTAAAACAATATTTCTTGTTTTCCCTGTTTGTGTGCACTGCTAGCGTATTATGGCATTTAAAAAAAATATAAACTACACATATATACACACAAGCATGTGACAAAGCCCTGCAGTAGAAGGCAGTGGAGGTCCAGCTGTTTCTGCGGGGCCCCTATAAAGCGCCTGAGGGGTCAGTGTCTGATGGCTACTTTGATATCGGCAGCTCTGGCCATGGAGCCGCCGGCACACTTCCCCGTCCTGTGCAAGAAGGCCCTGCGCATCGCCCTCTCTCTCCACAGGAAGCAGCCACAGGCTGACCTGGCCCGCTGCAGGTCAGAACCAGGGCCACCGGCTCCACAGGCCTTCTCACTTCACATGCCATGGAAGATGTCCATAAGCAGTCTGAGTGGTTTTAATGTGTGTGTGTGTGTGTGTGTGTGTTTGCTGCAGTCAGTGTATCCACAGCCTGATCGAGCTGTCGCTGCCGCGTGGGGTGTGTGAGGTGGAGGCCCGTGTGCTGGAGGAGGTCTGGGGCTACTACGAGGAAGCCCAGGCCATCATCAACAGCGCTGTGAGTCACATGACCACAACATATCAAATGCCAATCAACTCTGTGCCTGTGCTGCTATGAAAGGGTTTCCTTGCTGTGTCAATGGGGCCTTCAGTCTTGCAGTTAGCAGATGCTCCATTCAGCAGCCTCTTCCTGCCAATTTGGATGCTCATTTCAATCAGTTGTGTGCTGGTGTGACTCCCATTCATTTCTCGCCAGTCTGGAGCTGCAGAGGATATCAGTTGAACTCTGGGGCTGTACGGGGGATCTGATGTGCTTGGTGCTGGCAGGCTGCGTAGAGAAAGACGTACAGCTCTGGCTTTATGTCATCATTAGTACAGGACTGTATTTCTCACAGATGAGCATGAAACACGATCACAGTGCTTTAGTGGCACACAGACTGATTCACTCTATCAGGTTACTTAGGTTTTATAGTCAAAAGGATTTGGAGGGGTCATAAACCTGTCTTGTTATTCTCAGCACGTAATTCCAGAGTCTCATGCTCTGTCACTTGCCCCTGTCTCCCTCCGCTCCTCATCTGGGTCCTCTCTCTCCCGGTCCCTGGGCCAGCCGGAGGACTCCACCGAGCTGGAGGTGCTGTGGCTGCTGACGCGGGCCTGGAACACGGGCATCCTGCTGTACAGCCTGGCCCAGTACCCCGAGGCCGAGAAGTGGTGCGGTCTGGGGATGAGTTTCCTGCGCCACCTGGGCTCCCTGCAGGAGAGCTATCAGAAGCAGGTAAGAGCAGCAGGGGAGGGAGAGGCTGCTGCGCTCTCAGCCAGGGAGCACACACGGCAGCGGTAAACTAAAATAGCTCCCGTACCTGACTGCAGGCCATGTGCTTCAGCTGGAGCTCTGCCGCTCCATACTCACCCTCACGGAGCGCAGCTCTGACCCCCCCCCCCCCCCATACTCACAGCTCTGTTCTGCTTTCAGCCTGCTATCAGATGTTTGTCCTTTTTTTGTTGCTTCCGTGCAGCTGCTTGTATTTTTGTCCTGTATCCCCGTAATTTCCGAGGACGTCATGTCTCCGGTCAGTTGCAGTTATCTGAATGGCCACAGTGAGGTCTGCTGAGATGGTGCCATTATGACATCTTTCACACCTATATGAAAATATGAGTGCACTATTGTAAGTAATGTTGTAATGTGTTCCTGCAGATGTCTGGCCTGTACAGTGAGCTGCTGGAGCGGCTGGATAAAGCAAAGAGAAACCTCATCATGGAGGAATGAGCCTGCGGGAGAATGAGCTGTGCTAATATGATTGTATTTATTTATTTATTGTGTTCATGTAAAGTGTTGTTATTCCAAGTACTAGGTTTAGTGACAAACCTGGGTAAGTTAACTCAGAGTAAGTGGTAAACCTCCTACAACAAAAGCCCTATGGTATTGTTTTGTTAGGAGAATGAAGCCATACAGTTCTTCTATTAGGAGATTTACCACCTACTCTGAGTTAACTAACCCAGGTTTGTCACTTAACCAAGTACTTGCAATACCCCCCCAGAGTAATATTTATGTTATGATAGTAATGTTTTGTATTGATGGGAATCTGTCCTTAATTTAAATAATTGGATATTTTACACATCACAAGATTTCTACTGAATACATTTGTAAGAGCTTAATAAATGTCAATATAATAGATCATTTGGTCTTCTCTGTAGACAAATAATACACATTGAACTCATAACAGAGTCACATATTTTATTATTTTCAAACAAATAAAACTTTTGTCCAGTCAAAAAAAAAAATCCCAAAGAAAAGTAGCAGGACTGTATTCCCTCCAGACCAGGATAGAAAAAAACTGGTGTGCCTTTAACGTCCTGATAGGTTTTTACCACCTGTAGTCATGGGGAGGAAACCACTGTACAATCAAAGGGTTCATATTTGCAAGCACTTACTGCACATGTGCGGTCACATCAATGACTCATTGCCTCCCAAAAAGGACCATCCAGAAGCCCTCCCACCCATCATTAAATAATTTGATTTCATCAGACCTTCTCTGGGGCAGGGACTGACCCTGGCCAGGCTACATATACCCATTCAATCTCAGGATACAGCAACCGCATTAGAAAGATTACAATGGATTAAAGTTCTTTGGGCTTTTACTGATATGGCTGACTGACACCACACTTTTAACAGTCAGCTGTTTCCTCTGCACACCAGAGGACCATTTCTAAGCTAAATGAAAAAGTAATTCTCCTTCCTCTGTTTACAGTGTATCATCCTACAGGCTGCTGTCTTGTTTCTCTGTATTTACTTCAAATTTTTTGTCATCTATACACTCAGACAAATTCCACAAGAAATCACAAATAGACAGGCCCAAGTTTAGGGTTATCAGTTCCCCATCGACTAGAAAATGTGTTCCAATAGGCAGCTGAATATTTTAATCTATAGAGAAATATCAACAATATTACGGCACATTTGTATGGAAATTAATCTCAGAATAATCCAACATTTGATTTACCTGACATTTTGTGAGCTATAAAACAGAATGTTTGTCCCAGTTGTTTCACACATGCATGAAGCACAAGTGAGGGGGATATTTACATTTTACAGCTACCACACCCTTTGAAACAGTCTGTAAGCAATTTATTTTATAATGGCTCTGTTCCCTTCAAATTGAATTCCCTGAACTCTGGTTTTGACACAGGTATGACAGCTGGTTTACCGCTGGTGCCTGGGCTTCGGGGGGGTGGGGACGACACCTGTTACGGCAGCGCCTGCAGGAACAGGTGCCTGGGGTTCAAAGGTCACGGCCACATCAGCTCCCCCTGGAGGTGCCCTGTCGGCGCAAGCCTTCTGTGTCCCATCTCCAACGCCAAAAAGACACAAAAAGAAAATCATAGGATGACCAGTGAAAGGGCTCAGTGCTTCCTCCAGCAAATCAGTCGCCCCCTCACACGCATGTAGGCTGGTAGACCTTCACGAGCACCAGCCTGCTGCATCAGGGGCGTCTCGCTCCTCTTCTGATGTCGCGTCAGATGATAATATCCCAAGTTAGCATGAAGATGCAGTTCATGCTGTAGATTTTTTTTAAATCAAACAAAATAAAGACACGAAGAATTAAAATACCAACTGGCTGATAAGACAGCAACTTATCTCCTCAATGAAAATGCCCTTGCTGAAAAGATTCCATATTAGCTTCACAATGAAGATCATGAGAATGGATTCCTCTCTGGCCCTATGATTCTGTCCCTCCATATCACTGGGAATCGGTGTCTGTGCATCAGGTTCACAAGCAAGTCGCGCTCATCCCTCCCACCCCTCCCCCAGCACAAGGCTCAACACAGTGGAGTAACAACTGCCCAGGAACAAAGTAAAAAGGATATAAAACATCATCATTTGTAATTATACAGAACAAATAGATTTAATTAAAACTTTGTCAGTTAGGGGAGGGGAAAATAGTCCAGATCACGCCATATTGACTTTAATTAATCAGAGGAACATCCAATACAATTATCTTGATCTACCCGTTTTCAGGCCGCCCTGTCAGGCAGCTTACAGGACAGTACCATGTCACCTCTCAGTCTGAAGGGAGTTGTCTGTGAGGGCAGAGGAAGTGCAAATGGGCTTTCTGCTGCTCAAGATTGGGGTGAGGGAGCTTTGGCTGCCAAAATCAGAATTCATCTCAGTCGTTTTAAGACAAAAAGGATAAACACTGAAGGTAAAAACAACTTCACAAAGGTAAGACACTTGGTCCTATCAGTCGCACCCTCGGGTTAGACCTCCTGTCGTACGGAGGGAAAACCTTCAAGCACGCACTGGTTCTTTTGATTGGTTCTAATAATTTCATAGCTTCCCCCATGGTGAACAGACAAGCAATTTGACATAATTGTATCATAAGGCAGTTTGGTGTTTTGCAGAGAGCCCAGTTACACCTCTCTACCCCCATCCATTTTACAGAGCAGCTAAAAACCACAAGAAAAAAAAAAACCCACTAAAACCAAGGACAAAGAAATGTAATCTAACAGCCCTCCAAGTAGACAATTCTAGTGATGTGTAAAATGTGTACCGTAGTATTTAATATGTAGTAAAATCTCGCCATAGGATTTGTATTTACCTTGTGATTTCAGAAATACAAATGATTCATACCCCTTCCTCCATTTGTTCTGCTTCCCAAAGATGTCTTTATTGACTGCATTCACAACAACTGGCAGCCAATCAACAGCAAGCTGGTTTGTGTTTCCTGAAGAGAACCAGTTTGTAGGTTTTCTCCACGCCATCTCATCCCTAGTATAAACACGAGCAATGATCCTGCAAGTATGACCATCAGTAGGCTTCATCTTTACTCAGTCCTCGTAGAAAACCTCATTGCTCTTTGCTCAGTATAGTCTGTCTTTTTAATGATGATTGGATGAACATCTCAGAGGTCCAGCTTTATAACGATTTGACTCAATTCACCCAGACTTTTGCAAATAAAAAGGAAAAAAAAAAAAAAAAAAAAAGGAAAGGAAAAAAAAATCCCACTTGCAAGCCAGCATCTTAAGACCTTCTTCCTTCGGCCATCCATTTTCACCAAGGATTTTGTTCATTTTTTTCCCTTTTTTGTTTACATGACAAAAAAACTCATTTGGAACCGCATTTCCAGTCTTGAATGGAATTGCTGAGAAACTCATGCAGGGGGATGTGCACAGTCACAGTAATGGTGATAAGACTTCTTTTTTCATTTGAGAGTAACATAATGATGACACTAAAATTTGATATGAAACATATCTGTAAAAAGGGGAAGGGCGGGGTCTCTTTGAGTGGGAAAGGGGCAGGGTGGCAGGGGTCTCCGCACACGCGCACAGAGAGTGGAGCTGGCAGCTCAGAGCTTTTCAGAAGAGGGGATCCAGATGTAGGGCCCCGACTGCTCCTCGATGATCAGCTTGATTTTATCGTAGATCTCCTCTAGTGAGTCACCCTGGACTATGGCTGGAGACGGCAAGGGGAGGGGGGAGAAGACAGAGCTTAACCTTCTTTGTTCAACTACTTCCAGTTATGCATACATTAAAATTTAACAATTTAGCATCCCAAGTGGATGAACCATGGCCAATGAATCATTTCTCAAAATAGCAAGAAAAATTTGCTACCTGTGAAGAATTCTCCAAATTCTTGTTCAAGCTTCATTGCCTTGTCGAAGACTTTATTGGCTTGTTCGTATGTCTGCCGTTTATTCATTTCCCTTTAAGACAAGGACAATAAGAAATGCAAATTGTAAATGTCTGAACAGGACTCCATCCAAGGGCTACATGTAACAATAGAACACCTTGCACCATACAAGCATTACTTACATAAGAGCTTCAATGGATTTTGGCTTAATGAAAATGGAAATGGGGTGAAGTTGTGCTTGTTGCAGTCGTTTAATGGCATTCCCAGACACATCCAGGATACAGTGCTTCCCCTGCAAAACAAGAGGATAAATACGTTCAACTTCACTTCAGTCATTTATATGTTGAAGTACAGGAACACACCGTGCCAGTTTAGTCATAATCAAGCTACATGGCTTACGTAGAGTTCAACTTTCACTTTATTTATCCTTAGAAAAGGAAATTGAGTGTGCAGCAGGATTTCTAAAACACATACGCAGAAAAGCACCGCCAGATGCCAACATTGTCAACACAACACAGGACACACAACAACAATAGAGACACTCCTTCCTCTAAAAAACCAATGACCCAATCCAATTGGACAGTACACAGGTACATCTGCCATAATGAACATGGACAGGAATAAATAAGTAAATAAATAATCACATAATGTATAAAAGATTCAAGAGATGTCAATAAAGTGAATTCAGGTTCCTAATAGCCACAGGAATAAAAGAATCCCTGGCACGTCCAGTTCTTAATAGAGGTAACCTAAAATGGCGACCTGAGGGGAGCAGATTAAACTCCCCCAGAAGTGGGTGATCAGGGCAGTTTAAAATATGGTTAGCCTTACCCCTGACCCTTTTATCATATACATGTTGGAGCTGTGGTAGCTGTACCCAAACCTCCTTAGACACTACATTAACCAGCTTTGTTAGCTTACGCTTGCTGGTCATTGGAAGACCACTGTACCACACCACAATACAAAATGTCAAGACTGATTCAATAAAACACGCTGAATGATTTCATTTTCCTCAAAAAGAAACGTCTCTGTTGGGCCTTTTTACAGGCAGCATCTGTGTTGCTCTCAAAAGATAATTTGCTGACAATGATGGTTCCTAAATATTTATATTCATCTACCATCTCGACATTCATGTTCTGAATAACAGTTTGAGAAACATTGTGCTGTGATGTAGGGAAATCAATAATCAAGAGTATTTGAATGTAATCATAGGTTAGTGTAATAAAACTCAACCCTTTCAGCCACAGTTCGGACAGACAGGACGCTGGTCCCGTAGAGGTTCTCGTTAAACTGGCCCGCCTCGATGAACTTGTTGTCCTGGATGTCCTTCTCCATCTGCTCGCGCGAGCCCACAAAGTGATAGTCCTGCCCGTCCATCTCGTTCTCTCGCCTGGAGCGAGTAGTGTCTGCGCACACAGAGGGCCACGCCATGAGCACGCAGTCAAGTGTCAACACAGTAACAACACGCACTACACTGCAGAGTGGCGAAGCTCACTTACGTGGGACACATGAGCCAAACTTATGGGGGAACTCCGAGATCAGGTCATCGTTTACTCGGTCCTTCATGGGGCCCAGGATGATCACAGGCCGTGTGTAATGAACTACAGTCAGGAAAAAACAGCCGTCAGAGAGTCCCATGTCACACACACACACCAGGAGCAATCAAGCCCAGTTACTACAGATGTACTCCTTTGATTACGGAAAGGACACTTACTCTCCTGTCGAATAACTGGCTCATAGGACAAAATTGTATCTTCTTGCCCTTCTGAAAATGTGAAAGAGACAGGAACTTTAGCAGGAGGAGACAGATTTATGAAGAGCACTTCAGGAGTTTCCATACCATTAGACATCAAAGTGTGACCATTAGAGGCTTTTAGTCCTCTTCAAACACATCTAACTTCACAATTGGCGCACACAAGAGACAAATACAGATTCATGCATGGGCATGAGGCGAGAAAAGTGGAATCTTTCATCACCACTGATGACTAAATGGAAACAAATAGGGTCAGTGCTAAATATAGACATTTAGCGATAGCTGCCACATCCATTTTAATTAATGTGGCATGTATGCGAGAGACAGAACCATAGAGAAGGCAGAACCATAGGCAAGAGGAGACACTTACTTGAACTGCTTTCACTGTCACTTGTGTTAGAAGTCAAGCATTCTGTGAGGAGAGACGTGGGTTAGATTAGCTTGCAGAACATCTCAATGCTTTCACAACACAGGGAATCCAGCCCTTGACCAATGCATGCTGTGTATGACTTGACACCCACCCCGACCCCTTTAAATGTAGTCAAAGAAAGGAGAATTGAGAAGCAGAAGAGAAAGAAAACAAACGTGCGTGGAGTTCACCACAGCTTCCTTTATGAGGAAGCGGTAGGAAGTGGCAGTAATAGGAAATTAAGTGTTTCCTTTTTCAGTCTCCCAAGCGGCCATCCATTCCCTGGCCAGAGTTTCCTATGGCCGGCTGTGTGACAGCTGATACCGATACTGTCACTCGCGCCAAAGAAAACACTGGTGTTTAGACTGCAGCCAGAATCAAGCGGCTCAGCTCCCATCTCTTTGATATGGAGGCACTGCCATGTGCTACATGTTGGTTTTTTCACACTGCAAACAGCCGCGTCTGTCACCTCAAGACAGCTTAGACCTTTGGTCACCTACATCCTTGTGTATTTGACATCATTTTGTCAGGTCATGGGCACCGAGACCTGACTTTGTGATCTTTTGCTCAGTGTGTTTGTGTGTGTGTGTTTGTGTGTGTGTGTTTGTGTGTGCGTGTATGTGTGTGCGTGTATGTGTGGGTGTATGTTTGTGTAATACAACATCGGTCAACTACAACAGGACACTGTGGCTGTGAGCTCAGGGGACAGCTGCTTGACAAATATAACCACACACTTACTCAAACTCTTTGATCCATAAAAGTCATCGCTTAACCCTGGGAAGTCCTGAGTGTCCCGAAAGGTGAGAGCAGAAACAAAAGAAGAGAGCACAGGAGGAGAAGGAAGAACAAGGAGAGAGAAGAAGAAGAAGAAAAGAGGTTAGTGAGAGACTGAGAGGAGGGATGCAGCGCTCGCCAGGGGAGGAAGGAAACTAACACTCAGACGCTGTTCCACATCCTGACCTCGTCTGTGAAAACAGAGCAGGTGACGCCGGGCCAAGCCCCAGCTCTTGGGTAGTTCTGCACTAGCAAAACATCAGGGCACCCAGGACAGCCATTAGTTACTGATGAGTGCTGTCCAGGGTCACACCGGCGAGCACTGGCCAGTCGGAGTCAAATGGGCTCAAACAGGCTCACAGACTCCAGAGGAGAACAACAGCGTTCCAGTGTCAGTGCAACTCCCACCCTGCAAGCTATGCACAGGTGAAGACCGACCCAAAGAGGACAGAGAGCAGCGAGGCGTCAAGCGTCCAGCCTCCAGCCAGCCCCTGTGGTCTTTGAGAGGGACACGTGCTGACGGACGGACTAGGGTGAGGTGGGGGGGGGGGGGGTTGACGATGGCACAAAGTCTGTCCCTGAGGTCAACCACACAGCGAGAGGGTGAAGCAGATGAAGCATGAGAGAGAGAGAGCGCGAGAGAGAGCGAGCCGTCCAGTCAGACCCTTATACTCACGTTCAGACTCCACAAGCTCCTGGACAATGTTCTCCTTGCTCTTGTAAAACGGGAACTTGCGTGAAAGGTTGAAGCTTTTTTTGCGCTTTACTTTGACCGGCTGCTCAGGAGGTGATGAACGGATAAAAGGGGTGCGGCAGGAGATGGAGGGTTTGAACAAACAAACAAACAAACAAACAAATAAAACAAAACAAAAACACAAAACAGAATGGGTCTTAATGTAACATATGGTACACATCACAACAAACAACCATGCTGAAAGAAAAGTTCAGACCAAAACATTTAGGCAGCCATAACATGACCGTGACCTTGCAATGGGGATGAAGTCAAATGTGAATGGCAGATAAGTGGGGAGATCTGAGAACACAGGAGGTCAAACTGGTCTTAAGTGCATATGTGGAGCGAGATCAATCAGAAGCATATGCTAAAGAAAGATGTTTGCTCTAAACTTGTTGGGAGGCGGGGGTTTTTACATGTTCAAAATGATGTCAAAAAAGGGAGGAAAGGGTTTAGGCGATCGAATTCTCTCCACATATACAATAACTTGCATGTGTGTGCTCACATACATACATACAAACACACACAAACACACACACACACAGATGAGAGGGCAGTGTAAGATGAGCCGTCTGTCCCTGCTGTGAGCGGGCTCCTGTTCCCACTCTCACAGGGGAGGAAGTGGGTCAGCTCCCAGGTGCTCGCTGAGAGAATGAGCCGGAGCAAGAGGAGAGGGACCGCCAGCGAGCTGGGCAGAGCAGTCACTCCACTCGGCCGTCAGGCCACACTTACCCGGTTGGACTCAATCATGCCCGTCCTGGCGTGGAACTTGACCGTTTTTAACCGCGCCCGCTCCTTCTTCTCCACCCTGGATTCAGAGGGCACACCACACAATCACATCAGGGGGTTAAAGGCACCCGTTGTCTCGACACAGGTGGCAAGTACAGGCATCCTCAACAGGGCAGAGATACTGTACACTCCAGAATGTGGACATGACCGCTCAGAAGAGTGCAGACTACTCAGTTAGATTTGCTCCCTCTTAAAACACACACACATGGATATCAAGCCTGAATGGGTGGACCAGTATGCTATTGGAAATGGGCTTGTAGCGTAATCTTTATGATGGCAATAATAACTGACAAGCAGACATTTATACAGAATAAACCCTAAAACATCTTGATTAATTTCTTGTTAAATGTACATTAAACCTACCCAGACCCACAACCTATAAAGCACTGATTGACCAATTATCAGTACATCTAGAATATATTGCATTCTGTGGAACTGTACATGCATCCACATTGATATGCTGAGCAGGTATTTGAAAAAAGAAAGTGTTCACAAGCTACCTTTGTATTTCGGTCTTGTTTTAGTGGCACTATCTATACAGATATTTTTCAAAAGAATTACAAGTACTTGTAAACTGCCAGACACTTCTATCCAACATCAAATCCAACATAAACACATTCCCAAATAATCAGTGGTAGAAATGATTATCAATAATGGCACAGAGAGTGACCCTAATGACCCTAATAGCACAGAGAGTGTTCTGGATGGCCAAGCAACTGGTCAACTGGTATAAACTAACCCATTTCCGTCCACTCGTCCATATTTCAATGCACGCTTAAGAATAATGCAGAGGCTGCTTGAACAATAACCATGAAGCGCTCCGCACACAAGCGCCAACATGAGTGCAGTGCACTCTGCTTTCAGCACTGGATTTCTTTAGATAGAACCTTATAATAAATCCCATATAACCCCACACCAGCATCCAACTGTGTGTCCGCAGCCTTGTCAATTAGCATTCAGTTCTATTTTTGTTAGTGCCGCTCAACTAAACCCTCTGTTTATCAGCTGCTTGTCAGGTAAACATTTTGGTGATGTGCTTGGCTAGTGTCAGCGCACTTATGAGGGCGGCTATGTGCCGAGGCTCCATTCGGCTTCATCGATGTTCATTCTCAACTGTAGTGGACACAGAATATTGGCAGCTCAGTGTGCATGTGGTCATTGAGTGCGGCTGTACCTCTTCTTGCTGGGAATGACCCCGATCTGCTCGCTCTCGCCATGGGGCGTCACCAGTCGTGCCTGCCACCACTCGTCGTCAGAAGCGTTGATGACATGCAGGATGTCCCCGTAAGAGAAGCTCAGGCCCTGGCTGGGCAGGCAGCTGTCCCTGGTTCGGTCGTAGTCAAACAGAGCCCTACATGGACACACAGAGAACAGTAGGAATGCCAGACAGTCAGGTAATCCATCAGAGGGATATTCCGACCATACAAAGTCAAACGGATTACTTCCGTATTTCAACACAGACAGGCCCACTCATCAGCCCCTTGACAACAGGTGAAGAGCCAAGCATCCCCCAGCCCTCCCCATACACAGCCCTGCGTTCCATCTGTTGGAGCCTGTCTGGGTATTACCTGTCTGACGGGGCCGAGGCAGAGGGAAGGGGTTGGACCTGCTCCACTGGTTTGCATACACTTCTCTCCCTCTCTGCTGCTATGCGCTTCATTTTCTCCAATGCAGCACCTGCTCATGTCCAGTTCACCTCAGAACTAACCACATGGGCCCGGAATGAGACAGTCCTGGCATGTCCTGAAGCTGACCCCTACACTGCATCACTCACCCAGTGCAATGGGACCACCATCAGCACCAGCCCCCCCGTCCCAGGCCCCAATATGGGTCCTAGCGAGCAGGCTGCGTAGCACACATAGCTGGCTGCTTACTCACCAGCAGAGATGAATGCGGCTTACGCCAGAGCGCTCATTAGAGGGCATTATCAGGAGGGGCTTAGCTTCATTACTGACATGGACTTATGGGGTGCATTAGTATGTGCTGCTCTTGTGAGCGCGGGCTTTAACATGCTGCAGAGGGCATGTGACCGTCATGAAGCAGCGAGGGCTTTTCTTAGGCCCCTTCCCATATGCCCTACAGTCGCATACCAGAGAACAGGTACACAAGGGTGGATGTACAGCAAAGACGGAGGATGGAACCATGTCAGACTCCTCATACACCGGGTCACATTCCATTTTGTGTTAAGAGGCATGTCAGCAAGAGGCCTGAGGCATGAAGTACAAAACACTGAGGATTTTAGTCAATTGGAATTCCACCTCTAGTATATGAAAATGTTCATTGTAAGACATTCAACAGTCTCATGACATGCTTTGTCACTGAATGGAAATAAGTGTGTATTCCAAAATCTTCATATTGCCCATGACCCTGGAGAGGCTTTCCTGCAGAAGGAAGTTTGCATTTTTAAAACCACAGACAATCATCTGCTTGGCTTCCTGGGTCAGAGTCCAGGACGCCAGTGTTATTGTGCCAAGTGGAATAAAAATGAATACGGGGAAACAGCGGCAGATAATACAGCTGACACATGACTAAAGTCATGCAGGAGAACGGCTAGTGCTACACAGGACAAGCATAAGCTACTCTGCATTATCTGATACCCACACCCTCCCTGCTTACTAAACACATTGTGTTGGAGACAATAACAAGCAAACTAAATGCGCAAATTAGAGATACTACATAAGAATAAAGTGGGTAAAATGTCAAGGTGATTCCTGGACCAGATATCACTTGTGTGAAGATAAATGTATCAATTGTTATTTTGAAAGGTAAACACACAAACAAACAAACATTCAACTAAAATGAATTTAGCTAAAATTATAGACATAAATATAGAAATACACCAACAATAAACAATATCCGGTAGTTACTTCTTAATGTACATTTAACTTTAAACTTGGATATTGACCATAATTTCAACATATCAATTCATTGATTGACAACCTGAAAACTAGACAAGAGAAGTGAAAGGTGTGCAAAAGCATCACTACTGAGCCCAAAGCAGCTGGAGGAGAGTGTTGTGAATGCGTGTGACGTACGTGTGTGTGTGTGTGTGTGGCCTACCTGACGTAGAGGGATCTCTTTTCACTGGTGCGCAGGGAGCCTGACCCAGAGCTCATGCTGCTGTTCATCATCTGCTCCCTCAGGTCGTGGATCTTAGACTCAAAGCGGCTGTACTCTGCAGGAACACACACACACATACACACACGAGACACACTTTTAGAGAGCAGGAAATGGGAGAGACTGTGCTGTGCCCACTTCTCTGCGTAAGCCAGAGGAGCGAGGCCAGCAGGTCTGCCATCAGGAGGGACTGGGGCCAGGGAGACCGATGAAACGGGCTTCACGTTGAGCGGGAGGGTAGGTAAGACTCAGCAGCTCGTTGCAGACTGATTAATGAGCAGGGGACCAGATGGAAATTAATCATGTATCTGCCCGAGATACCCACTAATATCACAGGCTCGGCTATTAATTATGCAGATTAATTAAGTTGAACATGCACTCTTCAGGAGAACGAAACAAAGACCTCCAATGACTGTTCTGAACATAAGTC
Organism: Alosa pseudoharengus; assembly: GCF_046254945.1. Taxonomy (NCBI): domain Eukaryota; kingdom Metazoa; phylum Chordata; class Actinopteri; order Clupeiformes; family Clupeidae; genus Alosa; species Alosa pseudoharengus. The sequence goes on from NW_027468657.1 coordinate 34,039,038, forward strand.
ATTTTTCACAGCCGAACTCAGTCATGATGCATGATTTAGCTGAAGCCTCTTAATTAAACCTGCCTCTGCTGTGTGGCCCATGCTTAACAACACAGTGCTGAGTAGGGATCGACCAATTATCGGCCTGGCCGATTATTAGAGCCGATATTTAGCATTTTTATAATAATCAGTATCGGTCATTTTTTCCACCGATAAGCCGATATTGAAATGAATAAAAAATTTGCTACTCTGTGGTCAAGAGCATTGTCCCGCCCACTACACCGTCTGATTTGTTAGTTAACACGAATGCAGCCAATCAGGATCGAAGACTGAACACAAAGTTTGCACAAAGCTGCACGTCGGAAGTTCTCTGCCTCCGCCTCGTTCGTTAATTGTGAATAACGGGACACCTCGGCGGAGATAGTACAGACAAGTCCTAAATTATGCGATAGCGAACGTCAAAAAGTCTAATAGCTCCTTTTTGAAACGGACTGTCAGAAAAGACTACATGCACCCCGGGCCAACCGTAATTTAATCCGACCTGAACAAAATCGCATCATGAGCTGGCTATTAACGTGCCTTTTAGGCTCTCAAAAGTGTAGCTTAGCCTTATAGCCTACACATGGACACAAATTGCATGCTTAAATAGCCTAAGAACTATTTTAAAACTGTTTTGTTAAACTATTCAACCGTAACACTTGCCATCACGCATGCACCTCTTCCTCTCCCTCTCTTGTGCACTCACACACACGATGGCAAAGCATCCTCTTTGTGACAGGTCCCTTAACAAGCACATAGCCCATTGTGCAGGCCTACTCTATGAAAATAATTGCTATCACTCAGCTCTTGGATTAACATGATACACAGGATTTACACTTGCAAAGTGATGCAAGTTGATAAACAATTGTGTATCAAAAGAAGAAAGAAAAGTTTGCATAATTTAATGATTTTTAATTAAAATTTTGCAACATATAGCCTTTACTATCTACCCCCCTTTTTGACAACTGACATATCGGTTTTACATATCGGTTATCGGCCTCCTGTTTTGGTAATAATTGATATCGGTATCGGCCCTGAAAAAAACATATCGGTCGATCCCTAGTGCTGAGTAACAACAGTCAGGTACAGATACATACATAGAAGACCAGTTGAAAACAACAGTTACACTAATAATTAGGAGAACAGAGAAACCACTTCTCTTGTAGAGGCCATGGTGCAAGACACTGTCCTCCCCTCATAAAAGCAGCTGACAGAATGGTTGCTTATTTAATATGTATTTTTAGACATTGGCTTTGGGTTCCTCTTGAATAGAGGGACCAGTGTTCCCTACAGGCTGTCTGGTGTTGTATTATTCTTGCTGCGCATACTGTCCTACTTTAATCATGGCTTGCTGTTTGTCCTTGTGCTTTTACCACAGAAACAGCAGGTTTAACTGTTGCTAACTGCTGTAAAAGTCCACTTTCCCTTTTTGAATATCTGAAATCAATGGGAGCCCTATCTAAAAGCAGCCTCTAGCCGAAACTAACTCATCAATGCAAACACAAACTGTGCCCGAGTGCAGCCGGCAACTCCACACCCCGTCTGTCATTCGAGGGTTAACAACACTATGGGTTAAATGGCACAGCAAGGTGAGGCAACCTGATACCGCCTACCTGTAACAAGGGCAACGCCCCAGCCCCTATAGCAACCACTGAACAACACGGAAGGAAAAAGCTGGGCTAATCTGTTGGCAAAACTTCACACACAAATGCGAACATAACACAAGAATATAGTCACATGTGACTACCGAAAACCAGAGCAAATCCGGTTTGGGGCTTTAGTTTAAAAGTAGTGCTTGTCTACTGAACTGCCTCAGCAGGACGCACTTTAAACACAGCCAAAATACACACACACAGTGTGTGCCTGCTATGCAAGGGTGATTAACCAGTGTAATGGCCAGACAGAGGACCAGGAAGTCCACCGCACTGTCCAGTCCCAGAGGGAATGCCCGAACATACAGTACAGCCAAGGGCACAGATGGCTGTGGTGGGCTCACCCCAGCCAACATTCACTTTGTGATGTAATCTGAGAAGGAGCCAGTTTCAAAGACACAGATGACGGATGTTGCCAAGCCGTTTCAGTCTTGCAGGGACGTATATTTTAGATTAGCATTAAAGAAGCTGTGAAATCCGTGATGAGAAATTGGGCCGGCTCGGTATCTTGCACCCATGCTGCTTGTCCTCATTACATGAACTGCCTTTATTCTCGAGTGATGTGGGAGCTAGCTGTTCCTCTGTCTGCATACAGTTATGTAACTGCACACAGGCATGTGTCTGTAACGAGAGCTAGCAGGGTTAGGCTGGGTTATAGCCAGTATGCTCATCTCACCGCCGCCACAGCAGCAGAGGCATGAAAACACCTTCCTGCGTAGGGGGTGGCAGGCTGACCATTGTCTCTTCATTCCCCGGCCGTAAGGATGGACAGTGCTAAGGCCAGCTGTAATTAGGCTCTCGGGAGACGGTGGTATGACAAGCACACTGCTGCCTTTTCCGGTCTGAGGCGTCACCTGCAACGCTCGTCCTGCCCCTGCAGGCCGATGCGTGATGAGAAGGACAGCCCTCAGCATTTACGCCGGAGTTCATCAGGGCTGTCTTTATTAGGCTTCAATTAGATGCCTGTGTTTGACGGCCAGAGTTGGGCCCCTCAGTGGAGGCGTAGGCACGGTGCTCAGGCACGGTATCAGAGGAGGCAGCGTCTGAGCCCCCATTTCAGCTCAGTTTCTCGTGGCTGTGGGCCTCCCCACAGCACAGCCCACAACACATGGCCTGGGGAGAGGGGGACGCTAACAGCTCCTCTAGTCAAACATACTCAGGGTTCATGCACAAAACGGTAGTGGACATGATAGAGCAGGGAAATAATTTGCCAAGCCTGCATACTTTACCACTTAAATTGTTAACAAGCACTGCTGCTTTCACTGACACTGCTTTTCCCAAGACATTCTACAGCAGTTTACAGAGAATGAAGGCAGAGCCCAAGAGGATGTTTCTAAGTAATAATAATAAATAATACTACATTTTACTTATAAAGTGCCTTTCAACACATCCAAGGTTGCTAAAGTATACATGCATGGAGAAAAAAGTAAAACATCTCATAGGTCTTAATAAAGGCTACCTCTTGTTAACTTAGCAGATGTTGATATTGAAATAAGCAAGCCTTGTATTATGTACTGAGGTAATATAATGGTCTGTTTCTGTTCCAAATCCTATATATCTCAATGAGCTACACTGGCCTCAATTATGAAGATTCTATTTTCTACAGAAATATCAGGTCCTAAGAGAGACTGGCTCCATTTATATTTCAGGTCTATTTTATTCAAGCAAGTCAGGGAAATGGGCAAGACAGCATGCTGCAACAGATAACCTATACAGCCACATTCCTATCATAGTTTGCATAAAACCTTAAGCACTGACTATAGACTCCATGGTTGTTTTCATAGATGTTTCAGAATACATAGGGCGTGTTGTGCTAGCTGCACATTTCAGAATCACATACCACATCTGCACCAAGAACTGATGAAGGGGTAGCCCTAATATATATATCATGTACAATGCTTTTTAGGGCAACACAGCGAGCTTGGCTATAAGGAAGATGGCTTGTCACATGAGACAGTTCTTCTGACAACTGAGTTTTTCCAACAATCGGTGAGCTCTTCAAGAAAAGGAACAAGAGAACAATTCATCGGTATGGTCACTTCCTGGACTGACGCTACATCTCCACGCACCTGCTCTGTCCACACCTCTATTGGGCTCCACTCGAACTAGCGATGTGAGGTGTTGATAAGGCTTACTTTCAAGCATTTCCTTCAAGATACACAATATTATCGACTGTGTAAATCATACATAACATAGCAGTCTTGAACATGGTCACGTTAAAACCCACTGACAACGTTACCACAGGTTTAAAACAGCGGTTGATATTGTCTGTGTTGCTAGCAAACATTCTGTCACTAGTGATGACTAAACCTAGATTCCATATGACCATACGACTACCACTTATTGGCCTCGTCACATCTTGTGGTGAATGACGGAAGCGCAAAGCTCTCTCCCTTTCCCAAAATAATGAGGGAACCCTACACGAAATCTACAGTCAGTCAAAAAACATAAGCTCTACCAGCATGTGCCGACAGGACGTTAACTTAATGAACTAACTTAAAATTCTGTAGGTTGTGGTAAAACTTGAACACAAGTCCAAATTCCTCTCTGTTGCTAAAAGTTTAAACGAACCACATCAAGCCAAAAGGCCAGGAGTAGCCTAACATTACTCAAAGGTGAATGAAGCAGCCAGAGAGCTCGAGCTAAGCGGTCTAACCATTAACTCCCAAGTTTTAACAGTGGCGGAGGTGAGTTAGCTAGGAAGCTAACTCGCTTACTCAGACTCTAGTTTGCCCAAATCTACCTAGCGCTATAGCTGTTGGAAGACGGATTACAGTCGGCAATTTACTACATTTGGTTTCAGAATGACCTTCCAAACTAAGAATAGCAGTTTGCTTGCTTACCAGAAGGCGCGAAGTACACTCGTAGTTTGATAATCCTTGTTATTCAATCCTCTCGAGGAAACATGATAGGGGTTACAGAAAACCCGAAGGGTCTATGAAACCTATCGGCGCATAACGGCGATTTTGTCGTTGGCTCCTGTAACTTAGCCCTGTTGTCCCAGGTTAAATATGTCTTCCTTACACTGGTAAAAAGTGGCCAGAAAATATTTCACGGTCTCTCTCAATGGAATGCTCCTCCCCTCTTCATGGGAGAAGTGTAGCACCTCGATACTCGGTAGACCGTCATTGAGTTCTGGTTGGCTATTGATTTCTGTATCGCGCTGTATTGTCTGGCCAGAACAATCACAGTCGTTTAAAAGAAATACTGTAACAACTAGGCAGCCGGTAAAGTTGCACCCATCCCCCAACAAATTGAATACAGTCGGTCTAGTTCTTTCCTTTTGCTTCTCTTGCAGTCGATTCAAACACGGATTGTCTTAAAAGCGCCCTCCCCCCTTGGCACCGCTCCGATCCGATCCGATCCGTGCACCTAATGGGTCAGTGGCCACAGTTTTGGCGGCTTCACCCGCAGTTGGTTGAAGGATAATATTCACTCCCGCGTCTTATGGGACCCTCGACATTAGGCTACTATGTGAAGGTAGGGGAGGGAGCAATCTAAAGCTGCGGCAGCCAATGACATTCTTCTAACAATGTCCTCATTTACAAACTAGGTTCTCTTCAAACCAGGCGTAATATTGTACCTGCCTTAAAGGCACAGTAGCCGAATATTTTTTTTTTTGTTGTTGTCAAAAGGTAACAATGTTATTTTCAGAGTAACAATATGTTTTATAATATTCCCCTGTAGGCTACACTATGCATCTTAATATCTGTATATATAACAAAATAAATTGTTTTATCCAAACAATAGGCTAACAAAGAGGTCTGAAACTTGTTTTAAGAAATGTTACACCATAGATATGAATCAAAGATCTCAATCTAGAACCATTTTTAAATTTGACTGACAACTAAACCATCCTATGCTTTATCTGGAACATTCAGGTCACAGTTATCTCCCATTACCAATAAAACAAAAACACTGTGTCGAGTTTGTGTTTAGGCAGCCCTACACTGCACAATGATAAATGGTCAGCTAGTGAGATAGAGACGAGCACAGTGAGACCTACCCTCTGGCCTGTACTGAGCAATAATGGTGACCGTCTGCCCAGCTCTCTTCAGTGCAGCTGCCGCCTGCTCGTGGGTGGCATTACGCAGATTCACCCCATTCACCTGTGGAAACAGAGGAGGCTCAAACAATACTGCTCAAGCACACACATCACAGAACGGCATGTCTTCAGGCCTATTGCAAGTCTTTACTAATATAGAATATATAAAATATAACTTTGTTATCCAAATTATGCATTTGCACGAATGTTAAAGTCTGTCATAAGCCTAAGGTTGACGGTTGACTAATGACTGATGACTGATATACCGGTGGAATATGAAAATAATGACATGTTCACTTCACATACACTGATCATATTCTTTTCTTAAGTATCTGACCTCAGGCAGACAATGAGCAAATAGGGAAACTATGTAACAAAACAGGAGTAAAAGATCCATTGAAGGTGTGTTTCACAGCTGCATGATAAGGCTTGGTGTGAACAGAGATATGTGTAACCATGTAACAATTCCTATCCATAAATATGTGTTCTTGTATAAGCAAGAAGTGGTTGGGGAGACTCACGGACAGGATGCGGTCGCCCCTCCGCAGTTCGCCACTGAGGTCTGCCGGTCCGCCTGCCAGGATGAAGGAGACGAAGATGCCCTCGCCGTCCTCTCCGCCCACGATGTTGAAGCCCAGCCCCGTGGAGCCCTTGTGCAGCAGCACCTTCCTCGGCTCCCTATCAGACAGAGCAACAGCGAGCGTCAGGCTGCGGGGAGGAACCGGGTGGGGAGGAGGTGGAGGAGGATGCATGGTGCAAGGTGTGTGGTGGAGGGGGGAGGTGGTGGATGTGGCCAGCAGGAAGGGAGAGAGGTGTTGGTGCAGCATCCAGAGGCACACAGGTGGAGAGAGATGGAGATAAATACACACGTGTGTGTGTGCCCTGCACACCACCTCCACCTACTGACTACGGAAGGGAGTGAGGTGCCCCTGGGCCAGTGCATTTCTGTGCGTGTCTAAAAGTGGAAGACCTCAGGTGACGTGAGGAAGACCTCTGTCCACACAGCTTTACATATGTGGAGTGAAGACAGTAAAAAAAGGAATAAGAAAGTCAGATGGGGTATGGTTAGTTTTCTCTGGAGATACGCCATTTTGGGGTCCAGTTCCATCATACAGGCAGCATCAACAAGGTGGTTGAAATGAAACAAGAGGAGAAAGATGAAGGGGAAAATATGGTCAAACTTAACACAATAATACTCATCGTAACGTTAAACAAACGCAGGACGAAATTGTACTCCCTCCAGTCTATTTCTTCCCCACACATACACATGCATACAGACACACTGAGCTAATCCATGGCTCATGCTTCAGCGTGCCACTGCGGCTCTGTTTTAGTTGCTGTGACTCATCAGCAGGCAGGCGGGCATTCCAGACTGCAGTGGCTCTAAGATCTTGGAGAGGCTGCACCACAGCAAGGGACCATCAAAAGCCTGTCTCCAAACACGTATTGGAGTAAGGCACTGCAACGGGAGAGCCAAACCACACAAACAGACACATACAGTACACACACACTGACAGACAGACAGACACACACACACACACACACACACACACACAGAGAAGAGTTGCCCCCACAGCGGTGCAGATGGCTCTTGTTAGATGGCTTCACTAGCACACTGATCACATGGACTTGCTACTCAAGCCCCAGCGGCTCTGCGCTCAGTTAGCCAGAGAGGGGGGCACGTCCACAGCACTGACAGCCGTAGAGCACTGGGATGGTTCCCTGTGAACATCTTAAAAGGGTCTTTCATCCGCACACAAAAGGAAGAAAATACAGGAAGGGAAGGGTTGTTATGGTTTGAAGAAGCCTGAAATGGATGGATGAGGCGCTCTCAGAGAGGTAAGTATTGGACACCCAGTGCCTTATGGTAGTGCTTAATGCTGGTTAAAAGGACCTCCAAATGATCTCAGTACATTTCAAATCAAAAGTATCTTTCATGTGGGGTTTCCGTTCATTTAGTAGAAACGTCATGCGTGTCCGGTTTTCCCTGATCTCATCAGTGTATAGGTGGTAAAGAGGTCTGGGAGCACAATAAAGGAGCCACAAGGCCTGAATACAATTACTGGATTGCTGCCTTTGCCACAGCAATGCCAAATCCACACCAAGACAACTGACAAAGCCTTCTCACACAAATGAATCTTTATGGCCAACATTTTACTTTGAATTTTAAAAACCCTATATTACAATCTTACATTTGTCCATATATACTGTACATACAGACATTTATTCCTAATCACTCTGGCTATTAGTACTGTATGATTAAATATGACCCATTTCAATAGGAACAGCGCTGAAGACTAATATGTCTCCTTCCACATTCCATCTAAAGAACACACTCACTGAGAGCTATGAGAAAATTACTTATCTCAGTCATATTATGGATCCCATGCTTGACATTACCTGCTTGTGGTGTGTTTAGTCCAGGATGGGAGACCCCTCCTAGTCCTCCACTCATGTTGATCCCTCACCAGCAACATGGAGGACGAAATATTCACCGAAAACATTTTTCAACTACATTCGTCTCCTCCAGACAGGGGCGAGTGCAGGTCCTTATCCTGAATTCCACTCCCTATCTCCATTCTAAACACTCCTCTCCTTCTCTTGCTCGCGCTCGCTAGTCGCGTGTTGAGTGCGTGTTTGTGTGAGGAATCTCAGGCTGTAGGAGAATGATGACGGTAACCAGCTCTACTTTGGCTGTCACCCTTGCCTGGTCCCTGGCGGGGTGAGAATTAACCCTCACCCTCCCACATAAACCTTGTCAACTAGGGCAACATACAGCCAACACCATCATTCATTCCCCACCCCAACCATGGAAGATTTCTAAGAGGCTCTCCTTCACAGATTGGAAGGGCCTCTCTAGTACGTCATAAGCAATGTAATATTGCTCTCAAGGTCTCCTTATTGAACTAGTTGAAAGTATTTCGTCTCTCTGTTATGCTCTCGATTGCCCTGACCCTACCCACCCCCTCCCACAGGCTCTCCAGAACACACTAGCATACCAGTCCATCAGCCCAGGTCTCCTCTGTTCCCCTACTACTGTGCTCACGAGTAAACAAGCCAACCCTACTGAAGTCATGGATTTGGCTCTGTGAGCATGGGAAAACATCATGTCTGAGAATGTGAGAACAACTTAATACCTTAAGTGGCATCTTTGCATGTTTGCGGATGTGTGCATGGGTTGTGACTGCACACTGGTGCATGTTTGAGTGTGTGGCTGTGGGCATGTGTTTGCACATGTGAGCCGCAGGAGCCAGGACAGCAGGAGAGAATGGCTCTTAGCTGCTTCTGAGAAAATAGGGAGTGAATTCCAAAGGTTATGAACATAGCAACAGAGCCCTCCTCTCCCCTTTACAGACACCATAGACCACCCCCTACCGCAATCTTCCTCTTTTCATCTCAGATCTTCTCTTGCTGTGTGTATCTCTCTTTCAGTCTCTACGTTGTGCTTGGCATTGTCTCCTGCTTACATTATGATTATGAGTGTCCACCCACACACTCTCTCATCAGCTGAGGCTGATTCTCTGTCCCAGTTGATGAAGCTGCTGTCCCTTAGCTTTTAGGGAGGTCACATGGCCCCAGAACTCTACTCCGTCTACTCTACTCTACCCCCCCCCCTTTCCCTCTTCCCTGACAAGTAATTGGCTCTGCCTGACTGATTAGAAGTGGTCTGAGTGGACACTTCTGCCCACAACTAAAAGTCTCTCTGGAAAACATGTGCTGCTTTGGCAAGGATTTCAAGAAACCCCTGCTCATGCTGAGAAACACACACACACACACACACACACACACACACACACACACACACACACACACACACACACACACACACACACACACACACACAATCTTTCCATCTCCCTCCTTCCCTCTGTCTCTTTGTTGACTTCCTGCTTCATATTCTGTGGCTTGGTTCTGATCTCCGCAGGCTTCTCCCTGGGAGCTGCTGCTGCTGCTGCTGCTCACTCTCATTTGACTCTGTGCCAGCACACAGTTCAAGATATTTCAAGCCTCACGGCTAAAAATAAACCAGCTGTGATAAATGATTAACAGTTTAAATTGTGGTGGTTGATGAAACCTGGCAGTTGGAATTAAGCTTTGATCTCATTAAACAGATATTAAACCAAGAGTCTAACGGCTCACCATGTCCCACCAAAAGGTATTTTGTAAAAAATCAAATCAAATATTTTTTTTTGTACTTGCTGTACCGCAAAGATGAGTGTCGAAATCTTAACCAAAATTGCAAATCCAAAATGAAAGCGTTTGGCTAAAGAGCATCCTCTTCTGGGGAAAAACCCATAAAGCCAGCACAGAGGAGCTGGGAAGTGACCATGTCTAATGTGAGCAGGGGTGACCGGGGAGAAACCAACAGAGATGAGTGAAAGCTAGGTGAGAGAATGAGATCATCTGGAGCTCCGTGTGCCACTGATGTTCTAGCCCTCTCTTGGTGTCTCCAGTGAAAGGTTGACTCATGATGTGCAGGAAGTTGAAGGACTGATTCTAGCGCTTGGTTACTGATTATCTCCTGTGACGCATTTGCAGCATTCTGCTGGAGCACAGGACAGTGTCCAACCAGGCCGCTCTTCCCTACACACACCCACCAGTGGCTGGCAGGACAGCCATGAAAGGGTTAACCATAGCAAAGAGGCAAACAGCAACACAAAAGCCACCATTTCATAACAAGCTGAGTGGGGGCAGGTGAAGCTACTGGAGTGTGGAGGCCGAGGCATGGGTTTGAGTGTGTGTATTGGGACTACATGTGTGCTGTTCCATGCTGCATGGTGTTGATGTTGATGTGTGTGGGTATGTGAGTGTGTGTGTGTGTGTAGGTGTGTGTCTGAGTGGACCGTTTGCCTGTGCAGTACATGTATGTCTCTCAAGCCCATTTGTAATCCTCATTTCTGGAAAAGCTGACAGTAATTTTGTGTTTTGTGAGGGCAGGTGATCTCCTCTGAATTTCCATAATATAGAGTAGGGCAGTAGTGTTTGTGTATGTTTCAGTGTGTGTGTGTGTGTGTGTGTGTGTGTGTGTGTGTGTGTGTGTGTGTGTGTGTGTGTGCGTGACAGACCCAGCGTGGGGAGGAACACAGATGGGCAGAGGGCCGATCTAAGCCGCTCCTCTGACTCAGATCATCACACAGAGACCCTTGGTGAGCCGATCTGTCACACACACACACACACACACAAAATAATAGTTTTACAAGATCTCCCTCCATCTGAGACCAAAGGCTTAAGAATTTCAGTATTGTTTGTGATCCTATAGTATGTATTAGTGTCTTTATGTACATGTGTATTAGCAGATCAAGTGTAATGATTTTATGTGTAATGAAATTGTGATTGTATGGGATTATTTATTGCTATATGATATCCTGTGTCGGCATGTTTTGGGTTGAATTTTACCATGTCAATAGGCTCACAAGAAGTGCTTATGTGTGAGAGGA
>NW_027468657.1:34055190-34057690 GCF_046254945.1 Alosa pseudoharengus
CCAAACTTCAAGTATTGGTGTTTATTTACACACATCAAAACAAACACAAGTGTGTTTTTCCAAGTCAAAACACAAAATAGCACTGAGACAAAACAAATCAGTCTACATCGGGTCGTCTCTCTCAAAATTCCGTCTACATCACATGCAATGTCCTAGTCCAAGGCACCGGGAAAAATGTATTCTGGAATGATGTATCCAGGCCTGACATGACAATATCCCCACATGTAGACTGTTTTTTTTTGGCTGTAAAAGGGCTATTTCTTACTCTTCTCACTCTTCCTGCCATTGTACCCATTGTACATTACCTGTGGCTTATTTATAGTGCTTAGGCTGATTGCAAAGTGAACTAATTATCTAAAACAGTTTTCACATGAGAAAGTGTGCCAGAGAGTTGGCAAAATAGTGTAATTGCAGTGAATTGTGCCTACAGTTGTGCAAAGTGTGTATTACAAAATTGCAAACTGAGTGCAAAGCAGTGTTTGTGCTTTTAGTTTTGCGAACTCAGTGAGTGGTTTTGCTATAAGTATTAATAGTTTTAGAAATTGTGCTATAAGAATCACAGTTGTGTTTAAGCATTCAGAAAAAACTGTAATAGAGTCAGTGACAGATAAAGGTTGGTAAGATGAGAAAATTAAAAATATGTTTAAACCTTTAAAACAAAACATGCCTGAGGTTTGCTAAAGTGTATACTTTGTATTTCTGTTGTATTCATATTATTTAATATGACGTGTATGCTATTTTTTAACAAAAATTAGAACTAACAGCCTGTTAAATTGTCAAATGGTGTAACCACAAAAATGACAAATATCTAATATTTCACACCTCCTAGAGTTCATGCAATTGCTCTCATGAAATTATTAGTTTATTTTGTAATATCCTATGAGAATATGTTTTATTATATTTATTTCTAAATTTAAATTATATGGGTTTTTCATTGTACTGAGCAAGGCCATATGCTGTAAACATCTTGTTTTCTGTCTATTCTTTGACCATTTGAGTAAAAATTGTTTAAACAACCATTATTACAGTAAAGTAGAGTATTAAATCATTATCCATATTAATTTTTTTGTACATTATTAGTATTTTAGACAAAATACTGGTTACACCAAGACCATGAAACAAGACCATGAAACATTTATAGCAATAGAACAAGAAATTGACACAGAAAATAGGCAAAGGTAAACTGAATTGGATATTTTGATATGTATTCATGTCATTCATCATATTCCATATCAAATATAATTTCATAACATCAATGAAGAAACTTGTGTTCTATTTGATTTCAATTCAGTTCTCATACAATTTCAGTCTATACCCATTATTTTCAAAGAGAGTGAGATAAAGGGCCCTATTTTCGCGATGCAAAACCTGGCGCAAAGCATATTATTATTCTGACGCAAAGTTTTTTCCTATCTTACACTTCACTTTTATTAAATAATGCGCCCAGGGGTGAGGCAATTACCGATATAAGGTGTGATCTGGCACATGATCTAAAAATCGCTATCTTATACTGACTAAAAGCATTACGCCACTGACCAAGAAAAGCCTGGTCTATAGCGAAAGGCGCATATGAAACACAGCTGAAGACGCACTGTCACGAGATGTAAGCAGCAATTCCTCTGCAAAATAAATGTCTTTAGGTTATTAATTCAGTCATTCGAACATTATAGGGGGAAGTTTTGCTTTTTTCAGGCTATGTTTTGCTGGTAACCCATTGTCAGTCAATATTGAAAGTAATTAACTGTGTATAACTGTTTTGTCATTGACTATGACACCACAGTGAAGATAGTTTCACTTTGCCTATATGTTCAATTAATAGACAAGTGCAGATGTGTGTAGCCTATACTCTACTCGGTTTTAGTAAAGAATGGCTTAGTGGAATACCTGTTCCATACGGTCTTGCGTACAAGCAGATTCCTTCAAATACACTGCTGACTATCAAAATACTGATGCGCTGTTTGAAGTTGCCCTGCTTGCTGTTAAAGGGAATGACAGATGTCCTCCTCATTGGTTTAAAGGATGTAAAGCCCAAAACACACCCATGACTGATTAAGAAACATAAGAGCCACCTTTTCGCCAGGCACCTGACGTTTGATAACAAAACCACCCCAAATGTGGACTGGACAAATTCCTAAATGTATTTACGCTATTTGCTAGTGACCATGCATTTTGTATTGCTAAATTAGGGCCCAAAGTGTGTGTGAGAGAGAATAAGAGTGAGTGAAAGAGTGGGTATGATAATTTCTTAACAACCAACCAACAGCAGGGTCTGCGTTCACATGCACTCTGTGGTGAGACAAGTTTTTCTTGCTTGTAAGTGGCATCCATTGGGGGACAAGAGTTATATTTTATATATAATAAATGTGTTTATATTATTTATTTAGAATTTGAACATACTGTTTACATACATCATAATAAAATATAAAAAAATAATTATGGAAGTTTATTTAAAACGAAAAGCTTTGACATTTCAAAAATCGCTTAAATTGCAATCTAATTA
>NW_027468657.1:34062690-34102690 GCF_046254945.1 Alosa pseudoharengus
TCCGATTTACTTTTGGCTATTCTTGCTCAGATGTTCAGCATACTGTAGGCCTATGTCCGATTTATTTTCGGACATAGCCTACAGTATTCTTGCTCAGATATTCAGCATCATCGATGGAATACATGAATGTCCACGTAAGGGCATTGCTATGACGGGTGACATTAAAGACGTCTGCCTAGATCATCTGACAAAGATAACAAATTCCCTCGGCTGACAATCTATATCTTCATAGAGAATATCGGCCGGGTAGCCTATATATATTTTCTGGCGGTCTCTAAAACCCCTCGCCCTGCGAAGAGAGCCCCTCACGATTTGCGCTCCAATGTCGTATAGATCATCCAGGTACGCCAACATTGTCTCGGGAGAAATTGTTAGTGGAGGGGTGGTACTTATAAAGGGTGTGTTTAACGGAAACCTCGTGTTAACCAAGAACATAACCTGCTCAGAGCAGGTTTGAGATGCAGCGTAAATTGCCATGGCAGCATACCTCGGTTAAAACCTATCCACCTTTCGTAGTACGGGTTAATCGGGAAGTTACGCCACACGTGATCAAGTTACTCTCGAAGTTACCCAGATAAGCCAGTAACCCCGCGTCGTAGTACAGGCCCCAGCACACACACACACACACAGACATAAACACACGCGTACAGAGACTAGCACACACACACACACACACACACACACGGACATAAACACACGCGTACAGAGACCAGCACACACACACACACACACACACACACACACACACACACACACACACACACACACACACACACACACACACACACACACACACACGTGGACACGGATATAAACACACGCGTACAGAGACCAGCACACACACACACACACACACACACGGACATAAACACACGCGTAGAGACCAGCATACACACACACACACACACACACACGGACATAAACACACGCGTAGAGACCAGCATACACACACACACACACACACACACACACACGGACGGACGGACATAAACACACGCGTACAGAGACAAGCATTAACACATGCGTCACAGCTGGAGTCTCTCTGGAGAGCTGTCATTCCGGTTCAAATAGGTGGGCAGGAAGCAGCAGGCAGCCACAATGGCCCTGGGCCCAGGAGAGGTGGGGTTTCCTCTGGCTGCCCTCTGGCCTCAGGAGGAGCACAGTGACACAGAGCTCAGCACAACACACAACACAGCACAACACAACACAGCACAACACACAACACAACACAACACACAACACAACACAGCACAACACACAACACAGCACAACACAACACAACACAACACAACACAGCACAACACAACACAGCACAACACAACACAACACAACACAACACAGCACAACACAAAACAGCACAACACAGCACAACACACAACACAACACAGCACAACACACAACACAGCACAACACAACACAGCACAACACAACACAGCACAACACACAACAGAACACACAACACACAACACACAACACACAACACACAACACACACCACACAGCACCACACACAACACACAACACAGCACAACACACAACAGAACACACAACACACAACACAGCACCACACACAACACAGCACCACACACAACACAGCACGACACACAACACAACACACAACACAGCATCACACACAACACAGAACACACACCACACACAACACAGCACACACAACACACAACACAGCACCACACAACACAGCATCACACACAACACACAACACACAACACAGCATCACACACAACACAGCACCACACACAACACACAACACAGCATCACACACAACACACAACACACACAACACAGTCCTCATGGACAAACAGCTTTTCTGAATTATCCCTGAGCAACCGGTATTTGATCTCTCAGTAGATTACTTGTATCATATTATGAAAATCCTGTAGAAATTCATGACTATTATGATTCCTTCTTTATTTGATATGCTACTACTACACATGGAAGGTTCTACAGTGCTTGCATTGTGTTGCCTCCCTCCCTGTAATATCTGTGCCATGAGAAGTTGGCTTCTCCTCCTGTTCCCTCCCATTCTCTCCAGATAGGCACGTTTCCACACACCACATGTCATGTGCACATCATTCTAGCTAATTCATTCATGAGCTCTCTTTATATATACACACTTTCAGCTCATCTATATTTCATACTTTTGCTAAGACTCAAATGGAGATCCTACATGATTTGCACATTATGTGTCCATATGGGCAGAACACACTAGGCAGGTCCTCCTCTCAATCTGTATTGACCAGTTCTGGACTGAGTGGCTCCTCCTAGATGGGGCAGCTGATGGATGACTTTATGTGTATGCCTGACAGCCCCGCTTCCACGGCCTCTTTGAAATGCACAGTCATTCATGCGCCAGGCAGGTGGCTCTCTTCATCCTGAATAGAGAATCTCAAAGTGCTATGCCTCATCTCTCTCTCTCTTTCTTTCTCTCTCTCTCGCTCTCTCTAAGTGAAAAGAGAACATCTGCACTATTGCAGAGGAGAGGATCAGGATTGACCATAGGTGTCAGGAAAGTAGCCTCTTTTAAATTCCAGATTAGATATTTACTATTTACTGTGAATAATCATCATGTCATATAAAAAGTATTTCATATCATATACACACTAAATGAATACAATTAAATGAGGATTTAGGAATCCTTAGTATACATTATTTGTAAGGCTAGGAGTACTAGTAGCAGTATTCATTCTGCTGTGTGTGTGTGTGTGTGTGTGTGTGTGTGTGTGTGTGTGTGTGTGTGTGTGTGTGTGTGTGTGTGCACGCATGCGCAATCCCCCACTGGTGGATTAGGTGTGTAATGGTGGAGGCAGCGTAGGAGTGCGGCTGCACTGACAGATCGAGGTTCTTACAGCAAGCAGGCGATCTCCAGTCTGTAGACGGCCATCTTTCTGTGCTGCTCCGCCCTCAATGATCTTTGTGATGTAGATACTGTTGTCTCCGGGGATGTGCTGGTTGCCAATGCCTCCAGCAATACTGAAGCCCAGGCCTAAAAGATGAGGGCCACACACACACAACAGGGATTGTAGGAAATGCCACTGAAAGGAGGCACTGAGAGAGAAAAGGTGAATGTGTGTGTGTGTGTGTATGTGTGTGTGTGTGTGCGTGTGTGTGTGTGGTCTTACCTTTGGGCCCCTTGAGCAGGTTGACCTCCAGGATGGTCTCGGGTGGAGCCTGCCTCCGGCGCACCAGCAGTCTGACCACAGGCCCCGCCTCCTTCAGAGCCTCCACCGCCCGGCTGTGCACCACCTCAGACACGTCCACCTCATTCACCTTCAGCACGCAGTCATTCACCCTGCACACACACACACACACACACACACACACACACATAAACACACACACATACACACATAAATATACAGAGAAACACACACACACACACACACACACACACACATAAACACACACACATACACACATAAATATACAGAGAAACACACACACACACACACACACACACACACACATAAACACGCGCAACCATACAGAGGAACACACACACACACACACACAAACTGTTAGGGGCACTGTTACTAAAAAGCTCTAAAGTGCAAACCCAATCCATTCTGCTGATCTGGGCTCAATCGCCGATCCTCTGCTCTATCTTTAGCCCAGAGAGCCCGACTGCAGCGTGACATTCAGTCAACATTTGGCATCCGACGCAGCCATAGCCTCTGAGAGCACAGCACTACTGTACCCAGTGCAATAGGAAGTGCTCCATGTTTGGGCTCGGGCTTGTCAGTGAACCATCACACACAGGAAACTCACTCAGGGCCTGAGGCATGGGTCTGCTGTATTTCATATAACCCCCCCTCCACACACACACCCACACACACACTTTTCTGTTGGACTCCCTTTCTCCCTCTCCCTCTCCCTCGCTGTGTGTGTGTGTGTGTGTGTGTGTGTGTGTGTGTGGGAGGAGGCCAGCTCTTACCCCAGCCTGCCATCCATGGCAGCAGCTCCTCCAGGAATGATCTTGGTGATAAAGATCCCTGGGTCGTCTGGGATGTGCGGATTGTCTATTCCCCCAGCGATGCTGAAGCCCAGGCCAGAGTTGCCCTGCAAACGCGCAGCAGATGTTAGCAACACACACACACACACACACACACACACACACACACACACACACACACACACACACTCACACAGACACAACTCACAGCTCTAATAGATAAACATAAATAAGCGCGCAAGCACACATACACACACACACACACACACACATATATAAACCCACTCACACGTCCCTATGTTATTTTTCTGTTCATTTCTATTTAGTCTATTACTATTGTTGGTATTTTTTTTAATATAGGCTATATGACTGTCGATTTTAATGTTAATATAATGTTACTAACATCATTGTAAGTTGCTTTGGTAGAAAAAAGCGTCTGCTAAGAGCTCTAATCATAGACATAAACATAAACATGTACACAGACAGACACAAATGCACACATACAGCCAATGCACAAAACACAGAGGCCGTTCTCAAGGTCAGGGGGGCTTAAGCTGTGCATACACCGTGGGTTTCTGGGAATCATGCCTCTTGATTGTGTGTGTGTGTGTGTGTGTGTGTGTGTGTGTGTATGTGTGTGTGGGCTTTCGGTTTGAGTGCATTCTGCACAAAGAGAGCTCCATTAACGTGCTCTGTGACGAGACCTAAAACTGCCGCATGTGAGAAAGGTGGTGGGGAGGTTTAAGGAGGTTTCAGCTGGATCTAACGTTGCTTATAGTGCGCTGGAGAGCACCTGAAAAGCAAAAGCCAAGTGCACCACCAGCACTGCTTGCTTGCCCCGTGCTAAAGTACCTCATTTGGTGTTCTTTGGGCAGAGGCAACCAGGCTCTCTCTAACAGTCACATCTGCACAGCCAGACCCCAAACAAGACAGCTGAGAAAAGATTTCACTTTATTATTTTCTATAATTAATGAGCAACGGTCGCTGCAAATTAGGACAGAGGGAGTCTGAAGCACCCCAGCAAGGGCCGTGGCAGCAAGAGAGGGAGAGAGAGAGAGAGAGGGAAAGAGAGAGAGAGAGAGGGAAAGAGAGAGAGAGAGAGAAAGGAGAGACAGGAAGAGGGAAGGAGGCAGACAGAGAGTGAGATGGAGTGTAAAAAAGTGTTAGAGAGAGGAAGGAGAGATCAAGATAAACAGAGGGAGGAGAGAGAGAGAGAGAAGAGAGAGAGAGAGTGTGAGAGAGAGAGAGCGAGCGAGCATGCCAGTGAGGGAGGGAGAGAGCAAAAAAAAAGGAAGAAGAGAAAAGACAAGACAGAGAAAAGATTGCGAGCGCTCTCCCACCACCAAATGCAACACACCCACAGACCTTTTAAAGTGTGATTTTACATCATCTCCTTCAGCGCTGCCAATGAGAAATGCCACCTCGAAAGCAGAGCAGCCCTGCAATTATTCTGAGAGCCCAGGCCATCCTGCGGTCTGCGCCACACAGGGCCTTCATTATGCCACTGACCCTGTGATGGGCAGGGGCTGCCGTACTGCTGCCATATGAGCGCTGATTAAAACCACATGACTCTGCATTACAGGAGAGAAGCTCATTTGCTTTAACGAGGTGGCAGCTTCTCTGGAGGCCTGCAGACAGTAATGTGGGCCACTTTACTCAGCACAGTCACATGCCGGTGGCAGCGTGGTGTTCTATAGGGAGGCAGGGCGTCTGTGGCCATGACCGTACATTCATATTCTCAGTGTTGGTTTGGTTCGAAGATTGTACAGATGCCATATGGTGGGGCCCTGTAGGTCTTGAGAGAGAGAGTACAGTCTACTGCCATCTAGTGGCAAAAGAAGTGTTTGTCGTGCATCAAAGGAAAACAAGTTCCAAGGAGAACAGATGAGGTAAATGCAAATTGCCAAGCTGGCAGCTTGCTGGATATTCAGTAATGAGCCAGTAAAAAAAGACATACCCTTTCCAAGATGATCTCTTCATATTTGTACATGCCATCACTTCCGTTCACCTGTCACCAGAGAGAATAGATGTTGATATATTTCATTCACTGGGTAAACAGTACAAATACACCATCTTAAACACAGCAAAAGCATAGCGTTGGTTAACATCAGTAATCCACCAACAGATAAACAATGTAAATTGGATCTATGTTACTTACTGGAGTGAATGATCAAAGATTAAAACTAAGTAAGAAGATTACAGTTGATATACACAGATTTTCTCACTCTGTGACATAATTCAGCATATGGCCCGTGCATGTGGGAATAGGAACAGTACAGCCGTGTCTGTCCTGTTTCAGAGGAACGCAGCATATGCACTTGTCCTCATCCTACACTCAGTTATATCCATGCCTTAGGCTTCTGCGAGGCCACGGCCATTTGAGAACGAGGAGGTAATGAGAGCATGAGACACGGCGAAAGACAGAACGAGAGAAAGAGAGAGAGGGGAAAGGGAAAGAGAGAGAAACACATAACAGATACTTACATAAGGGCCTACATCCAGCGAGTCTGCGTTGACAATGATGGGGGGAGGGTTGGCCTGCAAGATGAGGAGAAGAGATACCCATTACCTCCACTGCCAGCCTCACAGGCAGACACACTCACAAGGATGCCAAGTACACACACACACACACACACACACACACAGACACACAGACACACAGACACTCACACACACACACACACACACACACACACACACACACACACACACACACACACACACATTAAAGAACACATTTTTGGTCAGGAATAGCTAAACAAACGGATGCCAGTGGCGCAGACGGTATGTGTGACCGGAGGCGGACAGACACACAGATGCCTGGTGCGAGCAGAGCAGGGCAGGGCAGGGCAGAGCGAGGCTGCCGAGAGAGGAGGCAGGGCCGCGGGACCTGAGATGATTTTAGAGCGGCGTGTGCATGTGAGGGATCATAGCGGAGCCCCCAGTGGCGCTGGCCCTGAGCTACACTAAATGACACATCCCTCCCCTTGTTTTTATAGCTCACAAACTGTGACAGCGCCATTGGACCACGAGTCAGTAGAGAGAGAAATGGGATGACGTAATGGATGGAGACACAAAATACGTGAAGACCTTTTTGGTAGACCAGAGTGAGCTTTGGGACGCTTTCTGACACGATCCCATGCTCTGCTGAGTGTTAACCGCACGGACAGGAGAGACCATTTTTCAGGAACGGTAGGATCGGAAGGATCGGTCTCTATAAGTCTCTATAAATTCTATCTCCCCTGTCCTGCTGGTTGTATTTCAAAGCTCCAACAACAACAACAAATGATAACCAAGTAAGCTCTCTCAGAGGGGCTCCTTGTGCCCCAGTGGAGTGGCCAGTGTTGGCCAGTGTTGGCCTCTCCCATGCAGACCTAACTGTGCGGCGGAGGTATTGATCCGAGTGGGGCTGGTGCTGACGGGGCAGCAGCACGCAGAGCCTGTTCCCAGAGCTGCCTCCCCACCTCCTCAGCCCAGCGTCCTCTCCTCCCAGGCAGCCACCGGCGCTCGGCCTGCTCTCCTATTGATCCACCATCCATCCGTGATTTCCTCAGACCTCCCAATCAGCACCCAAACACCAGTCACTCTCCCTCTCTCTCTCTCTCACAAAGACACACACACACACACATACACACACACACACACACACAGTCACACACAGTACTGTCTATATGTGTCTTTGTTTGTCATTACTATTTTCTTTCCACTAACAGCCCTAAAATTGCAAAAAGGTGTGGTGGCCATGTCATCCTTAGTGGAGGCAGATGTTGTTTGTGTTTGCAGCGGGCAGATGATCTCTCCACATGAGCTGCCTGGGCCCCACTACCAGGGGAAAGGAGGAGAGGGGGAGAGTGGAGAGGTGCGGGAACGACTGCAGAGCGAGGAGTGGGGGAGAGCGAGGAGGTGTGAGGAGGTGCTGGGCCAACTGCAGAAGGATCATCCGAGGTCCAGCAGGGGGGTGGGGAGCGGAGCGGCCGCCTACTAAAAGCTTTTCCTCGCACAGCCTCCTCCATTTCTCCATTTTCACCTGACACCCCTACCTGCTTCCACCCTCCGCATTGCTGATGCCACTGACAGGTACAGGACGCACTCAGGTGGAAAAGGCACACACCACACACACACCACACACACACACACACACACACACCACACACACCACACACACACACACACACACACACACACACACACACACTCTCTGTACCAGTAATGTGCTGCTCTCTTCCTGAAAATAAGATGCAGTCCAGGTCCTCAGCTCAGGCCCTGTAGCGTCAGCGCCCCCCTGCATCACTATGTGCAGGAGGTGACGGCAGGTAAAGAGCACTGACCACTCTCAGCTTGCTGGACATAACCTTCCTCCATGACAGGCAGGAACTCAATATTGGAGCATACTGTACAAGAACAAGGAGCCAGCATCATTTTTGTGTCAATTCTTTCAGCCCATCTGTTTAGTGATGATGTATTACACAACTCAGTGAAGCTAAACCATATTGTAAATAGTTGCTGGGGGGGTATCCAAGACGCTTTCTTGACAGTATCAGTTTTTTCACCTCCTCATCACAACTAGATCAAGAAACTGTAATCTGTCAACAGAAATGACATTAGAGGTCACAAATGTTGGCTACTACATAACTGTAAAACCAACTTCAATTCATTTACGATTGAAGACCAAAGTCAATGGGCAATGCTGTTCAGCTTGACTGCCTCCACCACATTCAATGTTCATTATAACACAAAGAAGCACACTAAACTAGTCAGGAAACAAATGGCCATAGCATTCACACATCATCGACCAATGGCAGTGATTTGAACATTCGGTTTTATAGGCTACAGTTTAAATTCCAATGAGCCTCTGCATATCGTGGAAGAAGACTCTACTGCACGTGCTCACTGGCCCTGTGCTCTGCTTCTCTGGGCTTGAGGCCTGTACTGTATGGAGATCAATGCATCTTCAGACGCAGAGCTATGCATGCCCACTCCCCATACATCTTACCATAAGGTGCGTGCACAGGCCAGCTTGCCAATTAAACAGGAAATATGCTCCAGTAATGACACAGCGAGCCAGCCACAGTCTGGGGCCAGTAAAGCCAGCAGTAAGAGGCATCATCCTGGTCTGGGATTGCCGCCGTAATCCCAGCATCTTTATCACACCGCGTAAGCACAACAAAGAGGACAGCAAGATAATCTCAACATTTGTAATCCTGGCCCCTCTCTGGCCTTCGGTGAGAGAGTGAGACAGAGGTGGGGTGAGGGGTGGGGGAGACAGGAGGTGGGGTGAGGATGACCCCGCCCAACCCCCCCACCCCCCGGGGAACAACATCACAGGGCCTCTGTGACAGTGACGTGCGTCGTGCTGGAGAGAGGCTTACGCTGTCTGTAGTGCACGGCACGTCAGGCCTCCACACACACACACACACACACACACACACATTCTGCCAGATTAAAAAAGGACAGCGGGATGAGAGAGGGGGGCGGGGTTAGAGTTGAAGAGGGAGGGCCATGAGCTGGAGAGAGATGTCTGGGGAAGCCAGGAGGGCAGCAGAGGCGCAGAGGAGACAAGGAGACGGCAGGGAAAGGCTGGAGCTCCTCCAGATGTGGCAGCAGGGGAAGACTAAGGGGCACTGGGGGGGGGGAATTAACCTAATCTGGATTAGATTATCATAAATCCTTTAATTTCCTTTTAATTCAAAACACTAATCATTTAAGGCTGTACGTGCAGCCAGCTGTTGCAGTTCACACTGGTGCAGCTGCAATCTCACTGTCTCAAATACACACACACATACATATCACACACACACACACACATACACACACACACACACACACACTCACAGGTAACCAGTCACACACACACGTCTGTTTACACAGCGGCACACATACTCCACCAGCTCTATTCAAAAACAACTCTGCCCTTGGACACCACCCGCCGCATCCATCATCTCCCCCTCCTCCCCCTCCTCCTCCACATCCCTCATTCCAACAGGGAAATGAAGGTGACTGAGCACAACACAGTTCACACTCATTTGTGTAGATCACCAGGGAATGAGTGCACAAACTGGGCTGCTGCTGTTGCCTGGGTCTGAGCTCCCTTATTAAGGAGGTGTATTTATGCCCGGCGCTCCGAGCACCGCTGCCCCTGGCCTTGGCTGCCCAGCTCCCTGTGGGAGCGCCATCCGTCAAAGGCTTGTCCTGAAACCGTTGGCGAGCGCCAGGGCGAAAAAAAAGAAGCCCTCATCCAAGCTGTTAAATAATATATGGGTTGCCATGGCGACTGCTGCTCGGGCTTCGCACACTGGCTGGCTGGCAGGCATGCAGGCAGGCTGCTCTCAGAGCCCTCCCCCTCTCCTCGCCAGCTCACTGCTCAGGACGCAGGGCTGCTGCTGCTGCTGCTGTCTGCACGAGCTCCAGCGGTGGGCTCCGTGGACTGGGCGCTCTCTGGGGCCCCAGCGCGCCGCTGCCGACCGGTCTGCCTGAGACAGATATGAGCAGCGACGGCCTCTCACATACAACTCAAAACATGTGTTTATGGCTACATGGATTTCTCTGAGAGACCAATAACCATAATGTTGAAATGTGCACAGCAGGATTGACCACCATGCCAAAATGTGCTATTGTGTAGGTGGATATTAAAACATATTTTTGTGGCATATTAGAACAAAAGCACCACAGTCTTTTTACAACAATTTGCATTTTCAAAAAATGTCTAGGTTATGTACACCAAATAACAGAATCCACAGAATCCAAAAAACAGAATCCACGCCCAAAACATCACAATAACAACAGGACGAAGAAACACTCTCCATCCCCGAGTTAACCTTCCATTTAGCATCTGTGCTAACAGCATTATTGGGTGGTGCAGGTCTCTTGGCCGACATCCCTGACAGCCTCTCCATCCCCTCATTACAGTGGGGGCTGTCAGATGAGATTCTGTAGGGGTGGGATGACGACTCCTCTGCTCTTGCACACCCCCCACACGGATTTGATTTGTGCAGCTGCAGTGCTACATGAGCCCCATATCTCCCAATGCAGGATCTTTGAGGCTTGAGCCTTGTGAGGTGTGGGGACATGTGTGTTTTGTTCAAGTGGAGGAGAGGTACATAAGGGAAAAAAGGGAGGTCAATGGGGACAAGGGGAGGGGGGTGTTAAGGTCCACTGTGCTTATCTGTTCCTCTCCCACCTTGGCGTCTCATATGCTACGCTGCAATCCGATCAATACCCACTCAATTACGACTCACCCAACATCTCATTCACGCTCAACCAGGGGTGCCGAAGCAGAGGAGAGAGGGATAAGGAGAGAAAAGGAGAAAGAGGGAGGGAGAAAAAGGGAGCGATAAAGGGATGATGATTCAAACTGAAATGCCTCGAATCCTGCCGCACACCACTTTGGACAATCTGAAACCTAATCAGCTGCCAAAGAAGCATGACTGAAATAGACACAGAGGTCATCGGATTCGGATTTGTGCGCTCCCACGCAAACAACCCCCTACCGCTTTCATTCCACCCAGCCTGACAGCCATGAGCGCAGCCATCACGAGGCAGCTGGTCGCACAGGTCCTCGGCTGCCGTCATGGCGGCACAGGGGTCTAAAAAACACATCTGCCTGATTATGCAGCAGGGCAGTCTGACCGCAGAGCTGTCCACAGCGCCCCAACCCCCCACACCGCCGCCTTTGCGTAACGCCGTCTCGTCGCGGCTCTCGTCGTTGCCGTCTGTTTTGGGTCACGGCGAGCTGAGGCTCCAAATGAGCCTCTGAAAGGTCGCGGCGCTGACCTTCAGCCACCAAGAAATCCAAACTAATGATGTGTAGCGTGGCCATGGCAGCGCGCAGAGGCATCTCAAGCCAGCTCAACAGATTGCCGCTCTCCGTGAGTTCAGGTGCGCAGCCTTCTGTCTGCGTGCACTGCTCAGAACATTGGCCAACAACTCCCCCAAGCACACCGCTACTGAACCTGACGCACTCGCATGCTTTTCCAAAATGACTGCTACTACGGCATTGAACACCCACATCAGAACATTTAGCAGTTCTGGGTTAACAACAGCCTGTCCAATCTGATCAGGCCCGGATGTGGGGAGGTTTGTGTGAGCTTCGCATTGTGCTGGTGGGTCTGTGTGTCATCATCTCCATCACTCCAAAGTCTGCATCCGGCTCCCGCTCTCATGAAAAAAGACGGCAGCTTGCCATCAGGTTGGCCTCAAATTACCAGCAGCAGAACCAGATGCCCACTGTAATTGAGTGAAGTCTGGAGGAGAGTACAGGGCAAGAAAAGGAATGAGGGCAAGCGAGAGACTGAGAACGCCATACCAGGAAAATATTCAGCACACCCTGAAACGCACATAATATTGCCTTTCTTTGTCTACAGTACTAGCTCGCCTCTCTAGCTGGTTGCTACCCTGTTGTTGCTAAGCTGAGAGATGTGCCTCTTGTGCTGAAGAGCGCCAGGAAAAGGGCATGGGGCTTCTCCACTACTCTAGAAAAGATCCACCGCTTGGATATTTTGGTAAGATCGGACAAAATCCTGTGATTGTCTTTCCTGCCCTTTTGCACACATCCCTGCTAACACCCAGTGGTGTGCAGCCGTGCTTTTCTGTGGGGATGTGATTTGGCAGCGTGCCTCTACAGGCTTCATGACCTGAGCTCCACTATCACTGGGGCCAGTGCAATCTCTCAGCACACAGGATGCTGCTGAACCCACTGCCCTGAGGAGGCTGGGCATGAGGCAGGAGAGGCCGGAGACAGCCAGGTGCTAACACACACCATCACCCAGGGGCTGCAGAGCATCACTTTGTTTCCTAGAAAACTTTGGTCTGAAAAGAACGATAGAGAAAGAGATGGAGCGAGGGGAACATCAAAAAGAGAGGGAATAAGAGAAAGAGAGCTGGAGAGAGATGCAGGCCTGCGGGCTACAGGGCAGCTGAAGGGGCTCGCCACAGACAGTGAGAGTTGAAAACACAACAAGCCACAGCAAAGCCTTTGACTCCACAGATATAGCACTGATCTGGCCCCGCCTCGCCTCGCTTCCCAAACATCACCCCCCCCCCCCTCTCTCTCTCTCCCTCTCTCTCCCAGAGGAGGGGATGAACGAGGGCTCTGGTGTCCTCGCTCTGCTCTGCTCTGCTCTCACCACTCCGGATCACCCACGCGGCTCCATTCACTCCCTGCTCCCCTGCACACTCGGCTCCGCTGACCAATCACGTAGGTGTGGAAAGTAATGAAGAATTACAGTAAGTAGGACAACGGCAACAACAACAACAAGCATCAGGAGGGAGAAGGAAAGGCGGAGAGGAAGAAAGAAATAGATGAAGAGAGAGAGGGAGAGGGAGAGAGAGAGACAAACAGAGGGAGAGTGAGAGAGAAAAGGAGAGAAAGCACTGTGTGGCACTACATCTTTCTCTGCATGATTATGAATACATTCATGAGAGCGGTTATCCATATGCTGGTGTATTTATTGCCAGAAAGGCCACTGAGTAAAAGAGAAGAAGGAGAGAGAGAGAGAGGTGGTGGAGGGAGAAGGAGGCCTTGGGTTTTAAAAAGGACACTTTTGCATTGCTTCAGACACTGCCAAAACAATCTGCCTCCCATCGAGGGGCCAGATCCACTGTCTGTCCTACCCATACACCTTAGGGCAGGACACGGAGCACGGTTTGGACAGGGCTGAGACAACACACACAAATTCTTACTACTCATAATGTTACTGTTTCTGCACTACAATGGGACTGTTACCACACTGCACATAGCTGTACATTCTGTACATATCTGTCTGTATTTTTCATACTGAATATCCGTATTTATTCTGTTTTCTTATATTATATTCTGTTAATACACTGCATATATCTATATTATTCTTACTACTATTATAATGTTAGTGCTACTACATTGCACATATCTGTACATGTTGTTCATACATTGTTCATATTACATAGCCATATTTATTCTGCTCTTTTAAGGTAACTGCTAATACACTGCACATATTTCTTGAATTTCCCCTTGGGGATCAATGAAGTATCTATCTATCTATCTATCTATCTATCTATTTATATTTAATTTATATTACTCTAAACTACCTTCTGTAAGTCAACTGTATACTACTGTCTACACTGCACTATATTTCTTGAGATGTCTATGCACCTCCTGCCTATACTTTGTACTGTACAGTATATCACATTGCACTTTTTTTGCACTTCTGGTTAGATGCTGCATTTTTTAAACTGCATTTTGTTGTCTTTGTACTTGTACTCTGCACGATGACAATAAAGATGAATCTAACCTAATCTAAATCAAAGATATACACTTACACACACACACAAATCAACGCCACAATCTGGTTTAAGAGATAATATGTGTCATAATATGTGTCATAATATGTATCACACATATGACAAACACATCTGAAAATGTACACCAACACACAAAATAAAGTACTTAATTTTACTTTTACTTACAGCAATTATAATTGTGCACTCATATGCATTTTCCCATGGTCAGATGTATATGTTTAAATACTATTCTTTGCTCATCCATGAATAATTAATTTCTTGAACATTTTGACTCGTATTGTTGGGGTTGAACAGATTGATGAACCCTTTTGACTCATGGTAATTACATGAGGAATCTAGATCATTACTCTATGTTATTCTCTAGGGGGGGGCTTCAAAAGCTGACGTAATTTCAACAAACGGCATTGAAAATACCAAGCTTCATCAGCATCCACGTAAATTATTTTTTAAGTGAATTTCAAGTCATATCAATCAAACTCAAATTGGCTTGTTTCGCTTACATTTATTTTCACTTAATAAAAATGAACAACTGTAGTTTGATTGATATTACTTTTTTAATATTTGTAAAATATGAGTTATCAGTTTTTGCAAAAGAACTCGTATGCTGATACAAAAAAATCTGATTAAAATTCTGCTAGCCTACAGGCTTTGTGGGCTGAGATGAGCATTTACAAAATGGCCGAGTCAGTGGCAGCTTCTCCTCTCCTGGGCATAAGACAAAGCAATCTGGCGTGGCGTCACTGGCTTGCTTTAATGCTGCTCTGTAACTTGTGGCTTTGGATAGTCAGCAGCAGCCGCATAGAGGAGCAGCAAGAGGCAGCAATGCCACTGACCACAATCTGACAGACAGAGAGAGAGAGAGAGAGAAAGTTCAGGGTGAGTGGCCTGATGTTGCATCAGTCTGCACACAGATCTACACACACACACATGCAGTCTCTGTCTCTGAGCTCTCCCCCAGCACCATCTCAGACAGCGGACTCGTCACTGGCCTCAGAAATCTCCCGATGAGCATATGCAGTGGCTGTGGATTTGGCTGATTATATAATTGGAATTTTAATGGGGAATATTAATCCGCTGCAGCCCATATTGGGTTTTATAATCTGGCTGATCAGGATCTGCCGCTGCTCCAGCCGCCTATGCACTATGTGTCCCGTAACCCTCCCTGTGTGTGTGTTACACAAGTGGCACGCTACGCCAGGGTTCCAGCTCACACACACACATACACACACACCCGTACAGTACGGACACACACGCTCAAACACTAGTTGTATACTAGAGGTATTCGTAATGTCCCAGTCCTGCGGATGCATAGACAGAATGTAAATGAGTTCTACTGTCAGGCCGGTGATTTGGAGCATCCACGATGAGCTCTTTCTAAACAAAGCTTATGTAACACCTTGTCTTGTGTGTGTGTGTCCGTGTGTCACATATGAGAAAGCCCTCCACAAAATAAACACGCTTCTGCCTGTCTGTGCGTCATCACTGCAGTCTCTCTGTCATTAGCCCCAGCACTGCTAATGTGAACTCGGCTTCAGCCTGCACCATAGCAACACATCAGCCGTGTGTGTGTGTGTGTATGTATGTGTGTGTGTGTGTGTGTGTGTGTGTGTGTGTGTGTGTGTGTTTTAGACGCGGCCCTCCTCCTCAGCACAAGGGGGGGCAAGGCGTCAGAAGTCGCCAGCTCAAAATCACGACGGCACAAAAAACACTTTGGTGAGGAACCGTTGCGTTGTGAAGGCACAACAAGCACACGGCGGAACGGAATGTGTGTCCTTGGCTGTGGCTCAGGAAATGTCCACACACAGGCTCCCAATCAAAATCCTCTGCTCTCTCTCCGCTGTATTCCAGGAGCCACAGGAGGAGCAGAGAGGTCCTTCATGCCTTAGCAAAGCCTTAATAGCACACCGCGTTTTTTCCCCCTCGTTCCTTCTGTTTTTCTTTTTTTTAACTGCACTGCCACAATGTCACGATGTCACGATGACTAATGGCATATAATAAAGCACATTGTCTCTCATGCTTTCTCTCTCTCTCTCATTTCCTCTGCATATCAAATACTGAGGGGTGGGGGGGGGGCAGAAAAGATGCATGTTGTGTTGTGTTGTGTTGGGAAGAGTGTCCTCATTTGTTTGTTAATATTTTACATATGATGAGACAGGTTCAGATCTCTGTTTGGAAATGCTATTGGTCCACCTCAGCCTGCCGTATGAAGGAATGATGTCTAAAAGGGCAAACCAATCAGATATACATACTGTACATTAGGAAGTCTTTTAAGTTATCAATTTAGCATCTCAACTGTACATTAACACAATTATCTGAAGTTGTGGATGGATTTTTGTGGATGGATTCTTAATATCTATGTCTAGCACCTCAGTATCAGAACTAGCAGGCGTATAATAAAATCGCGGCTGCTCTCCGAGCGTCCCTGGGGCTCCGGCACTCACGTGTACGCATCACAACATCTGTTAGCCGCCCACCTCTTTCCAGGCATTGACAAGATGCACAAAGACCGGTGGAGGTGCCACAGGAAAGAACAGGATTCCACAGTTCAGGTGGCTCTTGTGCTATTTAAACTGTGTAATGCTTGGTGCTCACCACAACAGTACGGCCTTTCAGTGAAAAGTACTTCTCTCCTATACAGTAGGCTACCTCCGCAAATAGCTGAACTTACTGAGAACATGTCGGATTCCTGACTATCACTCTTAACATCAGGTTCTATAAAGAGAATTTAATAAAAAATTGAATTATGTTTACTTTAGCTGTGGACATACACAAGATAAATTATTCCAATTGAATCAACTTGGAACCATTAAAGTATGTTTAGTAATATGTAGAGCATTGTAAAACAGGAGGCATTCATTCACTCATAACTCCTAATGCATAAAGTGACTTATACAAGGTTAATACAGGGTCTAAAAGTAGCTGAATACATTACTGTCATGTTATATTGTCCCACTGTCAATCCAGACGCACATAGTAACCTACATCAAGCATGAGAAGCCTTTGAATAAAATGCATCTCTCTCTCTCTCTCTCTTTCTCTCTCTCTCTCTCTCTCTCTCTCTCTCTTTCTCTCTCTCTCCCTTTCTCTGACATCTTCTTCAGTTCCATCATAAAAACCAAAACAAAATGGTAGCTCCTTGCACCAGTGCATTAGTGCAATTACGCTGGTGGCAGCTGAGGTTATTGCTGTATAAGTGTGGTGCGGGCTCCGAGCCCTGCCAAGTCAAGCACTGGGCCGGCTGCCTGCTGACCCTGTAGCACGCGGAAACGTTGCTAAAGCAGGCCCCAGTAATCCACAGTGTAAGCCCCATGGGGCTCCGCAGCTCATCCCCCCCCACCGCGCCGCGCCGCACCACACCATGCGCCATCGAGTGGGAGAGCGAGCGGGGGGCGGCGCGTGGGGGTGGGGCGAGGAGACGACGGGACTCTTGAGAGATGGGCCGCGAGATCTGCGCCTCGCTCTTATCTCATCTCGGGAGACGCCAGGGCGCACGCTGGCCCGCGCGCAGAGCAGGAAGCAGACGCGGGCAGGGCGGAGCCGGCCGCTCCAGCAGGGAATGCCAATCCCAGCAGGGGATCATGGAGAGGTCCAGGAGCCTTGGAGACATGTGAGTGACGGCAGCTTGAATGATGAGCTCATTCACACACCCTGTGCGTGCGTGCGTGTGTGTGTGTGTGTGTGTGTGTGCACATGCAAGACATGGCACATCTAATAAAATACATGCATAAAACAGCTCAGGGAAAAGATTCATAAATTAATCTTGCCCCAATTAATGTCCACGTTTAAACAGACAGCAGATTCAAGCATGTAGCGATGTACAGGACTTGGGCTGCATGTCATTGTAAAAAAGGTGGGTGTCTCTGTGTCTCTGTCTCTCTCCACCTCTTCCTCCCTTTCTTCCTCTGGCTGGACTGGGGATATTTATCTCAGTGGCACTGACAGCTTAACGGCCGTGATCTCAGTGGGTACACAGTCTCCACCAGGTCATAATGACTGATAATGAAGCGAGGGGCTTGTTGAGATCATCCGGCCTCTGTGCTCCATTCATTCAGCAGCGCCATTCAGCCGCAGCCTGTTTAGATAAAGTCGGCCTCCTCGCAAAAGCCAGTTTCAGTCACCAGGAAGGGCACTTCCTAGCGGCTCGGAAGCGGACTCACTCTTCTACCCCTATACAAGTCCATTCCCTTTGAACAACTTCCTGTAAATAAAGAACATTCCATGGCCAATTACCAGATATCCCAGCATGCAACTGACTCTGGAGTAATTGGGCACCAGACCAACCCCAGGTCCTTACCAGGTTCCGCAGTGCCCGGGATGTTCATGTCAACATACAATGGCCAACTCAAAGCATACCTTTAAACTTCATTTTTTCCCTCTGTAAACTGCATTTCAGATTTCATAATGTATTATTCATGCACCCTCACAACATTCAAAGGGGGCTCATTTGTAAGAGAACTGGAGGACACACACTGCTGCTGAAGAAACACAAGGCTGCTGGATAGAGCCAGATGAATTATGGAAATGGAGTCCTACCAGTGCACCTCAGACAAATCAGCCCAGCAGCACAAAGAGCCAACAAATGCTTCCTTTACAGTTTAATCTCCACTCACAGGGAAAAAAATCCAGGTGTGTAGTCTGAACACAAACATTACTTTTACTTATTTAGCTAGACCGATGTCAAATTTTGCATGTACAGAGGGGTATTTCACAAAACCTAGATAAGGGATTAAGCTGGGATTTTTAGGTTATCCTGGATGAATTTAGCCTTGACTTGGTTTCACAAAAGAGATGGCACATAAGTTACCATGGGGATTTATTCTCTGCACCTAGCCTGGTCCCGACTAGGCTAACAGCCAAGCTAAGTTAATTCTAATGGTAATTATGTCGTCTTATTGGTTCAGCTAGCTGTCATTCACATCAGACCTCCGTGCTAATTTTTAAGGAGCTTTATTCCATTTATAAACTATTTGCTAAATGTATTTGCTCGCAAAACAAAACAGATTGTCTGCCTACTACCATATAGTTATTATTTTAATTGTGATAGCCTTATAATTATTAACATAGGCCTAGGTACTCTTTGTTTGCTTATTTTATTGATAGGCGTTTGATGAATAGCCTACTGTAGTTGATTGGAAGTGGAGGGGCAAGTTCTCGGAGGTATTTTCAACTATAATATTAAGGTATATCATACTATGTGCATCTTTGCAGAGGCAAGCGCTTTCTTAATGACGTTGCGTGCCGAGACAAGAAAGCACTCACACGTGGGTGCATACGCAAATTTGCATTCAGTTGGTCTACCACACCTACTCCCGCTGTTTTACAGAAATAGCCATGATTCCCCATTCCAAAAAGGACAACTTTACTTCATTGTTAGTCTATATCAAAAGCGGTTGTTCACTTTGTGTGAATGACGATATTTTCCGCGTCTTTTTTATTACAACCGTGGGCATTTTGGAGCAGAAACGAGAACGCGCACACATCCTGAATTACTTACACCTGGCTTGACATAGTTGCTCCTACTCATCTTGGATTGGCGTTAGTGAAATGAGTTTAGCTAGGATGACCAGACAACGCTATGTCAAACCTCGCTTTATCACTTATCTTGGATGTCTTAATTCTGCCTTTGTGAAATACCCCTCAGGTAAATGAATTGTGGCAACAGCTGAATTATTATTAAATGGATCGCTTACATCTGAAATGTGAAGTTAACTGTAAAATATCTAAAAGACTGTATAGTGAGTGCGCTGTGGTTACCAGGCAACCACAATTCAGATGTACAGTACACAAACCTAAAGCAAGAACAGAGAGGGTGAGGAGCAAGAGGAAGATGGTGAGGAGGAGGAGGAGGAAGTGAGGAGCAAGATGAAGATGGTGAGGAGAAGGAGGAGGAGGAGGAAGTGAGGAGCAAGAGGAAGATGCTGAGGAGGAGGAGGAGGAAGTGAGGAGCAAGATGAAGATGCTGAGGAGGAGGAGGAGGTAGTGAAGAGCAAGATGAAGATGGTGAGGAGGAGGAGGAGGAAGTGAGGAGCAAGAGGAAGATGGTGAGGAGAAGGAGGAGGAGGAGGAAGTGAGGAGCAAGAGGAAGATGGTGAGGAGGAGGAGGAAGTGAGGAGCAAGAGGAAGATGGTGAGGAGGAGGAGGAAGTGAGGAGCAAGAGGAAGATGGTGAGGAGGAGGAGGAAGTGAGGAGCAAGAGGAAGATGGTGAGGAGGAAGACAAAAAAGAGAAAAAGAGAAAAAACTCCTAAGAGCAGGTGGAAGCAGCCAGAGCAGAGCAAATGGCTGAGGGGCTGCGTGGATAATGCATTAGAGAGAGAGATGCCACTCAGACAGACTCCACATGGTGAACACGTACATCACAGCCAGTGCTCTTCACAGAGCAGAAACACTTCTTACTTGGAAGTACAATTAAAGATGGCGGCTATACATCAATTTCAGTATTAGCCATTTGTGGCCTGTGTAAGGGAAATCAGATTCAAACTGCTGACAGTGCCACTCCTGTGGCTTCAAAGAAAAGCCAAATAAGGCTATCCTTGTAGACTACTGCAGTGGTGGAGACTATTCCAAAATCTGCACACTATGGCATGCACACATCCATGGCACATGTGTGATGGAGAGGAGAGCGGCATGGTTGAGGGCAGTCGTGGCCTCAACCCCGACCAGTAATCCCCGACCAGTAGGAATGGCTGAAGTGCCCTTGAGCAAGGCACCTAACCCGCCACTGCTCCCCGAGTGCCGCTGTAGCAAGCAGCTCACTGCTCCAGGTTAGTGTGCGCTTCACCACACTGTGTGTTCACTGTGTGCTCTATGCGTTCACTAATTCACGGATGGGATAAATGCAGAGACCAAATTCCTTGTATACGTAAGTATACTTGGCTGAGAAACCTGATATACCATTTACCATTTACCGTTGGAAAACAGACAAGTGTTTGGACTGAGCAGTGAAGATGCACTGAAGAGGTGGGTGCGGTGCGGTGAGGACACGCTACTCCACACGTCCACACGGGGCCGGCAGCACGCACCATCCCACGGTGCTCGCACGGGGGTCCAGAGCACGACCGGCACTATTTTCAACAGAGGCCACCCATGGATGAAAATACAGACTGCCATCTAGGCAGACGTGTGCACAAAATGTCACCGTGGCAACACACCAGACATGGCTGTGTGGGTAAGTTTACCAATATCCTCAGCAGTGACAGACAGTTACAACACTATTTAAATGTGTGTAAGGATATGAGTTTGGCTTAATAATGTGGCTTTAAAGAGACACAGAGAGAGTGGTTGGTGAGATGGAGATCAGGAGGTGATGAGTAGTGAGGAGGTGGTGAGTAGTGATGAGGAGGTGATGAGTAGTGAGGAGGAGGTGAGTAGTGATGAGGAGGTGGTGAGTAGTGAGGAGGAGGTGGTGAGTAGTGAGGAGGAGGTGGGTGAGTAGTGGGTGAGTAGTGATGAGGAGGTGGGTGAGTAGTGGGTGAGTAGTGATGAGGAGGTGGGTGAGTAGTGGGTGAGTAGTGATGAGAAGGTGGGTGAGTAGTGAGGAGGAGGTGAGTAGTGATGAGGAGGTGGTGAGTGGTGAGTAGTGAGGAGGAGGTGGTGAGTAGTGAGGAGGAGGTGGGTGAGTAGTGATGAGGAGGTGGGTGAGTAGTGGGTGAGTAGTGATGAGGAGGTGGGTGAGTAGTGGGTGAGTAGTGATGAGAAGGTGGGTGAGTAGTGAGGAGGAGGTGAGTAGTGATGAGGAGGTGGTGAGTGGTGAGTAGTGAGGAGGAGGTGGTGAGTAGTGAGGAGGAGGTGAGTAGTGAGGAGGAGGTGAGTAGTGATGAGGAGGTGATGAGGAGGTGGGTGAGTAGTGATGAGGAGGTGAGTAGTGAGGAGGAGGTGAGTAGTGATGAGGAGGTGATGAGGAGGTGATGAGGAGGTGGGTGAGTAGTGATGAGGAGGTGATGAGTAGTGAGGAGGAAGTGATGAGGAGGTGATGAGGAGGTGGTGAGTAGTGATGAGGAGGTGAGTAGTGAGGAGGTGGTGAGTAGTGATGAGGAGGTGATGAGGAGGTGGTGAGAAGGTGAGGCCTATGAGAGGCAACACAGGGGCATGAGAGCGTGAAGCTGCCCCTCTCTCTCAGGGCCGCTCTGCTGGGCGCCAGACCGCTGTGCCGTGTGGAAGCTGGATGCATCCACAGCTGAATCAGGGGAACATGCCCCCACATACCCCCATCCCACCCCATCCCAACAACACTGTCACGCTGTTTCTAGGCCAGCCACTATTGGGATCAGCAAAAAAAGCATCCACAGACTAAGAGGAGGGGGGGGAAGCATGTAACAACAATAAAAACAAAGTGAGCAAGCAAGAAAACAAGCGGCTAGCCCCCTCCACCCCCCAGCAGCACATTGGGGGGGGGGGGGGGTCACAGGAGAGCCTGAGTTCTGCTCTGGCTCACAGCATATGGCAGAGAGCAGCCGGTGACATCCAGCCAAGAGGAGCAGACGCGGGTGTGTGGTCACGGCGGTCCCACCCAGGCTGCTCCCACGTAGAGCAGAGCACCAAGCAGCACACATCAACACTATGAATCATTAATCAGGCAGAAGGCTGGCTATCCACACAGGGCTCGCCAGCACAGAGATGCACCGCTGCTTGTAAATCTGTTGAGCTCATTCACACTATTGAAGTTTGCATTTATTAATTTACATCCAGAACATCTACGCAGCTCAAACAATATGGATAACCATCAACACATGGGAAACAAAAATGGGGGAGCACTTTCACATCCACGAGAGACACACGCTGTAACATGAGCCGATGATGGGCCGTCTCTTGAGCCACTGAAGCCCAGCGCATTGAAAAGGCCCAGAGATGCGGCATATCTCCACAAGGATCACGCTGACAGTACAAAGAGGAGAGCATTACGTCTCAGCTTCCAGGAGCCGTGGGAGGTGAGACTGTTCCAGCACGTCTCACATCAAGACAAGACAGCCTCAGCGCCGCAGATCAAACCACAAGCCACTTTTTTATCCATCTTGATTCTCTCCCTCTCCTCTCTCTCTCTCTCTGCGAGTGGCAGATCGCCCATCACGGCCATACCTGACAGAGGTGTGTGCCAGCCCATCTTTCTCAGGAACGGAGCCCTTGCCCCCTTTTTAAAGTGTATAAAAGCCAACTTGTGTAAAAGTGCACATAAATATTGCAGGGTGCCTAGTTCCCCTGTTTCATAGTGCATTTGCAGTGATTCACTCTGCTCTCTGCCCACAGACTTTTATAGGCCCGGTACATTGTGTTTTAGGCAAGGCAAGTTTTGTGGGAGGCAGAGAGAGATGCTGTGTGTGTGTGTGTGTGTGTGGTGTGTGTGTGGTGTGTGTGTGTGTGTGTGTGTGTGTGTGTGTGTGTATGTGGTGTGTGTGTGTGTATGTGTGTATGTGTGTGTGTGTATATGTGTGTGTGTGTGTGTGTGCACGTGTGTGTGTGTGTGTGTGTGTGTATGTGTGTGTGTGTGTGGTGTGTGTGTGTGTGTGTGTGTGTGTATGTGGTGTGTGTGTGTGTGTGTATGTGGTGTGTGTGTGTGTATGTGTGTGTGTGTGTATATGTGTGTGTGTGTGTGTGTGTGTGTGTGTGTGTGTGTGTGTGTGTGTGTGTATATGTGTGTGTGTGTGTGTGTGTGTGTGTGTATATGTGTGTGTGTGTGTGTGTGTGTGTGTGTGTGTGTGTGTGTGTGTGTGTGTGTATATATGTGTGTGTGTGTGTGTGTGTGTGTGTGGTAGATAGAGAGCAAGTAGACAGAGTGAGAGACGGAGCTGAGGGAGGGAGGAGGAGGGTGATAAGGAGAAGGGAAGCCTAAGCATCTGTGTGGGAGAGGAGACAGCGCAGTAGACAGGGCTCGGCAGCGTCCAGTGTTTGTGACGCTTGACACTTCAGGTAAGCAGAAATGTGCAGCCGTGAGGAAATGATAAGAAAATGGAGCATACAAAAATGTAGGTTTAGTTACTAGAACGAACATAACTCAGTCACTGGGCTTCTGGCTGGGGTAACAAACTGCACCAAAGGTCACAAGTCATAAGAACCACACCAATTCTCACTCATTACCCTAAAATGAGTATTTTACCAGGATCCCACATCAAATCTCTATGTGAACATGGCCATAATGATGATATAATCTACTGTATTTTCCGGACTATACAGTAAGTCGCACCGGAGTATAAGTCGCACCAGTCAAAAAATGTGTCATTAAGAGGAAAAAACATATATATAAATAATATATATATGTTGCACCTGAGTCGTAGGACCAGCCAAACTATGAAAAAAGTGCAACTTATAGTCCGGAAAATACAGTATTCAAATTATATTTTTTCCGGCAAAAAAGACATGCTAAGGTGGACACAGAGACAACAGAGCCAGGTAGAATATTTAAAAACTATTAGCACAAATATAAATGTGATGAGGTCAGAGGCATCAGAAATACAGTATCAGAAATATTGTGCCCTGGCAATACAACTCAAGAGAATAAGAAAGCTGCGTAAACATCTGCACTGTCTATCTTAGAGATGAAGTTGGGGGCTAATCTGATTTGATTTCCACAGGACTATAAAGAGCCGAGGAACAGAATTCACGTTGATGTAGAAGGCTATGAAAGCAGCACCGGAGACTTCACAGCAAGCCCACATGCTCACCAGGGTGACTTTGGCAACATTTTATGACACAGATTTTCACAAATACCCTCCCCGAGTCAAACTGTGCTGTTCCTTATTATGACTAACACAATGCTGTGTGGCTGTGCCGCTGCAACTGGGAGATGGCTGTTAAGACACCCTTCGTCTTCTCACCCCTCTTGTTCTCGGCTCTCCAGGCTGTCGGGCCTTTTAGTGTCAGGAGTGATAAGAGCCACGGACGGGGATGAGGCGCAGCTTCTCCTGAGACACACCCGCCACTCGGCCCCGTCTGGGCGGCCCTGGTGAGGAGCCGCGTCCGTCTGCCACCTCCTGCTCCGCCACTCGCCCCCACCGTCCACCACCCCCACCCACCCACCACTCCACCCCCGTCACCGGCCTCCTCCGTCCCCAGTCAATTCCCACAAATATCTGACATCACCACCGGGAAATCAGACACCACCACCCCCCCCCCCCCCACCACCACCACCACCACCCCAAGCCCCCCATGCTCTCCTCTGGATGAATATGTTAGTGTCAGGGGCAGCACCTCAGCCAGCAAACAGCCACACACATCCTGATTCCACTCATCCCCAACAGCTGCGCACAGCAAACACACCCGAGGGTGCACAGCAAATCATCACGCTGAAATTGGGGGGACATTTGGAATCAAAGGAAGGACTGTTGCCTGGTATACACTCCTACCGCACTGTTGGGGACAAAAAAAAAAACACTCATCTACTCTCAATGGAGACTCAATTAACAAACAAAACCCGGCTTCATCCATCTGAAGAGTAGAGAGAGACAGAGAGAGAGAAAGAGAAAGAGAAAGAGAACAAGGGAGATGACAACAGAATGTATTGTCTCTTGCCAGCAACACCTTCCCTCTCTCCCCACTTTGGCCATGTGCTGAGAAATAAATCCCTTTTGATCTGATCAAATGTTGGCTGTTCTCAGAGAGTGGATGTCTCCATCACTGCAGGGGTCTGAGCTCAAGGTTGGGAAAAGCCCCTCAACGCACCCTCAGAGTCCCTGTTGGGTTCCTCTTAGAGGGCAGACATATTGCTATGAAATCAACAACAATCCCCTTTATGACCAAACACTAAAAGGATAGGCTGTTTTAAATATATGTGTTTGCGTGTGTTTGTGTGTATGTGCATGTGCATTTTTAATCAATTATACACAAACACACACAAACATAGAATACACACACACACACACACTCGAACTACGCTCATAAATAATGTTGTTTAACACATAGTAAACAGCACCCAAATCCAATCAACAGTTAAGCACTAATTACACCTCTGGCCATACTATTGTAGATTAATTCAACATGGGCTTCAGTCCAGCCATCTCAAGCAGCCACACACTCCTCAGCTGAGGTGGTGTGGGAGTGACCTCAGCTCAGACAAACACAAACGACAAACCCCACCAAAATGCTAATTCTTATCAGGACGGGTAATCAGCAATCTGAATTAAAACAATGATGGCCTATTTTAGGAAAATGTTAAATATGATCTGAGCGATAAATAACCTAAAAGCTAATTAATATTTAAAGTTAATCATATCCAAGGGATTGTTGTTGGGGGAGCAGGCAAAAACAGATTGGAGCCTGAGGGGGCAAAAGCTCAGTTTGAGCTTGAGCTTGTTTTGTGTGGGAGGCGGCCCTACAAGCTCCCCTTTCACAGACACACTCATGCCAGTGAGCCATGTCATGTATCCTATTGTGAGCAGTTCACAGGAATCTTTTTCCGCGGTTATGGCCTTTGAGATCCAATACCTAAAAATGTAGAGATTTTGGGGACATACTCAATACATCAAAGAATGGCAGGATGTACAGAGTGTTACATCATGTACATGTGTTGTTTAGTATCAATCTTTTACTCATTTATTATCAATACCAGTGGTGCACTGAGCCTGTATTGGATTGTTACTACAAAAGTGGTAGACTACTAGATAGATAGATAGATAGATAGATAGATAGATAGATAGATAGATAGATAGATAGATAGATAGATACTTTATTGATCCCCAGGGGAAATTCAAGATACTATTAGATGTAAGCTGTGCTGAGATAAAATATCAAATGGCTGCATGTGAGACTGCTGTTGAGTTCTCTCTGTGCTCGTGCTGCAGGA
The DNA here is from genome assembly GCF_046254945.1 of Alosa pseudoharengus. Classification (NCBI taxonomy): domain Eukaryota; kingdom Metazoa; phylum Chordata; class Actinopteri; order Clupeiformes; family Clupeidae; genus Alosa; species Alosa pseudoharengus. The sequence goes on from NW_027468657.1 coordinate 34,089,705, forward strand.
GAACAATATAATGTGCTATTATCTCCAGCTAGATAGGGCTCATTAAGAGAACACATCCTATTGGACAAGCCCAATAGGAAAATCCATTTCCTTTTTGTGCATTTTGCTGCTGTAAACCGATATGGCATACCAAAAATATTGCAGTAACAAACACTAGTCTTTATAACTGAAATATATTGACAAAAGTGTCTTTATGGCATAACACCAGATGAGTATGAACACTATTAACACCATGACTTAACCACTAGATTCAGTGGGCCAGATGTATATTACAACCAAGACAACCATGTAAGGAAATATACTATCTTGGGTAGAATACCAGGAGTTGCATCATCTCAATACTGAATACTTCATCATGAAGAGCTAAACCATTGGTTACACAATCTACACGAGTCATACCAATTCCTTGTTTAAAAGAGATATTATTATACTATATTCATTGCATAAACCTTTTCTTTTGCTAATAGATGTTAATCAGCTTCATCATCATTATGTGTGTCCTTACATCTATTTAAAGACAAACAAAATCTTAAGGATTGTCTTAGGGAGCTTTATTGAATTCTGTTTTATTACATTTGAACATACTGGGGACCTAGTATTTCTCCCATCGAGTGATAGCACCCATGCTAAATCAAAAGAGCTATGTAGGGACTGGACCAGATTTGGTCTGATGTGATGCTAAGAGCAACAGGAGCGTGCACAGTATGGTCATGCTTGGCCATATGTGATCATGTGGGCTACAAGCATTGGGGGAGGGGAGCATTCCCACCCTGGGACCGATAGAAACTGCCAGAAAGGGCTGGCAAGGTGCTGAGTGTTCGTTTCCATACACATAGACTGAAGGAAGCACAAAAGGCTAAGAGCTAGCACATCCACCCACTGAGCCACTTCAAAGAGAGAGGGTGAACATGGAGGACACAAAGGGTGCAACACTGCCCAATCTGTTTTCTATACTGTACGCAATGACAACGTGTTAATGTAAACGCTACACATATACAGGGCCAGATGCTGTTATCTCTCTCTCTCTCTCTCGCTCACTCTCTCTGTTCGCATCCTCTCACATCTCCACCGACTGACTCTTCTTACGTAACCCCCTCCCCCTCACTGGGCTTCCTGTTTTTTATTGGCTTATTTCTCTCGTTCTCACCTTCAGCTCTTCCACCTTTTCTCACAGCCATTCTTTAGCTCTGCCTTTCTTACTGGCATCCTCTACTGTTGCATTGGATTTGGTAGATGCATTAGGACATGTTCACCCGTGTGCATTTACAATTTCATTTACATTTCTGTGTGCAAGCTGAGCATACACACCCCCCCCCCCCCCCCCCCCAGCCTCAAGAAAATGTTTCTCTCTCAAGGAATTGAGCAGCACAGAGTGAGGACAGGTGTGGGCATGTACAACATCACATGCCTTGACTGTCTCCCACACATACACTCCCGATCCTATCACCGCCAAATATTTAATCAACCACCATCTACTACAAACAGGGGTTAACACATTTAGCCTTCGTATCTGGCTGCTTCCGATTGATTTGAGTTACAAAGAGAAAAGCTAAACCCAGGCTAAGCGGCATGATTATTGTATTACTGGATAATAAGTGACAGGGAAAGCGTGGTTACGTAAGCAGCCGAATGTGCACTTAGAGCATTGCAAAGTGTGAGAAATGAAAAGCAGAGTGGCTCTGCCCTGTCTCTCCACAGCTAGCAGTAAATAAAGGGAGGGTGCTAAATGCGCACTGTAATCCACTGTAATGTAGCAGCAAATGAGCAAATCCAACGCCAACATGGCTGTGCCTGGTTAAAGGAAGGTTTCACCGCTATCACAGGAGGGGTAGGCCAGTGAGATGTGTCAGTCGGCACCCAAAGCCCCTGCTTTCCTTCCCTGGATTTGTAGAGAATTGCCATCGCGTTGGTAGTGAACATTTCAGCCTCCATTTTAACACTCTGCCAAGCTCCCTTTCTCTCCTTTCTCTCCCTCTCACTGAGCAACATAGCTCCACTACTGACGCAGATACATAGCAGGTGCACAAATGCACAGGATCTAAAGATTCAGACACACACACACACACACATGTGCACGCTGACACATGCACATACCACCTTCCAACACACATCTACACACGCGTGCTCTCACACACACACACACACACACACACACACACACACACACACACACACACACGCACAGGCTCATGTACGGAGCCATTTCTTCCATTTCATACACCCAGAGACCCTTCCCCCACCCCCTGTTCACACACGCACACGCGCGCACACACACACACATACACACACACAAACACACACACACCCACATACACACACCTTACTTAATTACAGCTTGTGTTCCTTGCTTTTGTTTGATATGATCTGCCAACACGGTAGGCTACAAAATCACACAGCAAAAATTCCAAGGAAATATCTCATTGGAGATGTACATCCTATTAAAGCTGTGGAGCGCTTTTATACAAACATGTCCCTTCCGAGTCATTTGATAATGCTTCTCCCTTCACAGAAAATATGTGGGATATAATCCTTGTCCAAAAATATTTCCTAAAAGGACAGCTGCAGATACTTGAAGGATGTTACCACACAACGTTTAGCATTGAAACCAAGATGCACAGAGGTCTGCAGACTAGCTGGCTTTAGCATCAGGTTCCCATTCAAATTCACAGTGAAGCACCTTGGAATAATGGATGGCTATGAAAATGACTGCAGACCGAGCTGCTCTCTAATCTTCTCTCTTTCTACAAGTGACATCCAAAACAAGCACATCTCTACCTCATAAATCCTGATCAGATGATACACAGTGTTGTGGATTTGTTGGTGGAATTGAATGAGCAGAGATTGAATGTATGAAGATTAACCCACCCCCAGCCACCATACATACGGCAGGAACTCAAACAATATGCAGATGAAAAGCTGCACTGGGCTCAGCCAGCTCAGGAGAAATGGCAGACTGCACAGCACACACTCTCCTCATGGCCTCCCTCTGCCAGAACCACTGAGGCTTCCATGCTAAACACTGGCATTCCTGCACATATTCACAACTGCATGCACTGCATGGGCTTCATCCAGCACCTGTCCACTACAGCTGGCCCCTGCTCACACTGCTCACACTCTCCTACAGGGCTACTGGGTAGGGGCCGCATCAGAGGAAGTGGCGTTACCTGGTCGTACCAGTCCCGGTTGGAACAGGTGCACTCGGGCCACCATCCTCCCTGGCCACTGGAGTTGTTTCCATTCACCTTGGGGCCGCCCTTGGACTGGCCCTTGGGGTTGGGCCCTCCAGGCCCGGAGGACATCATTTTGCCCTTACTTCTGCCCAGCGTCCCCCCGCCTCCCATGCCCCCTCCACCGGCCGGGACTTGTGGAGGTAGGGTCTGGCCGCTCCCATAGCCAGCCGGGTATCCATAAGGGTCAGGCTGCCAGTCGCCGTACGCTGGGGCGTCCATCCTGCGTAGCGCGGCCATGCGCGTCACCTCGTAACATTCTGGGCACTTGCAACAGTGGTGGTGTTTGTGCATGCTGGCTGGGCTGGCGCGGATGAGGAGCTGGCTTACGACGCTCAGGCACTCTCTCTCTCACACACACACACACACACACTCACACACGTTGCTGCTGCTGCTGCTCCTCAGATCAAACGCAGCACGCCTCGACCGGCTCACGGCGACGGCTCTACTGGTAGAAACAGCACTAACCACAGAATCTAGCTGATTTCTCTTTTTATCGTCTTCCAGTTCAGCGGAGAAACAACAACACTATCGATGTCTCCTCTATGAATTTCTCCAAATCCGAATGAGAGGAGAGGTAGCCACAGGAAATGGAAAAAATAGCAAGAGGAAATTTTGTTCACGTAGTCTTGCTCCTCTTGACGTAAAAGTCAATCTGGGAAAAATAATGCTGAAAATATTAAACACGATTACACGATCAGAGACCAGCCCCGATGGAAGAAATTTCTTCTTGCCTGCCTTGGTTCACAGTGATATGTATAGAAATTCATAGATATATATATGCATTTGTTTATATATGTATATATTTACACACACACAAATACATATAAAAATATTAATATAAACAGACAAGCACGAATACACAGATTTATACAGTATATATGTGTATATATATATAAATATCTATATGTGTGTGTACAAATATATATATATAAACAATTTGTATATATATAAATGATATCCTTAAATGAAATCTTCTCTGTATTTCTCTTTCCTTGCTTGTCAGCCAGATCTCTTCCTCTTGCTTCTTTCTTTCTGCATCGAGGAGCGTTTTTTCTCTCTCTTCCTTTCTCTCTCTTTTCTCAGCCGGCAGAGAGGAGCTGAGCAGTGGATTGCCTCTCAGCCTGCTTGCCCTAGATGTGGATTATACAGTGGGATGCGAGCAGGCGAGAGGGAGATGGGGAGAGAGAGAGAGAGGGAGAGGGAGAGAGAGGAAGAGATACATAGCAGCATCCCTCCAGCACCTCAGCCCTCACAGCTACAGCCAATCAACTGCCAGCACTGCCATCAGCAGCAGCAGCACCAACAGACCCCAGCGCTTCACTGGTCGGCTCTCTTAAAGGGGCAGCGCACATGCTCACACTCACACACACTGGCCCAGCCCCAGCCTGAGCACACAGCCAGCTCTCACACACACAAAGAGCAAGCCAGCTGTGTGGGTCCTACCTGTCGTACTGGAATATCTACCCAACCTGCTGAGCTCTGCACACGCCTGGTGCAGTCCATTCAGAACCTGTACATTCTGCTTATTCACAGCAACCAACATGTGTGCAGTGGTGGTCAAATGTGGTCCAAGCCCTTTGAATTCATGACTGCCTTCAGTCAGTGAGTAGGAGTTTGATGGATTGATGAAACAAAATCTGAAACCAGAGCATCTTGTCAAAAAGGCTATATTTGGGAGAGATCATTTTGCAGAGTGTTGAAGAATCTACATGACATGAGGAAGCTCTGCCATTAGCACAGACTCTTACTATCTATCACATAATAACAATGAGGCTAATATTGATCATCAGAGCAGATGTTTATGCCGACTATGGACAAGTGTTGCGAATTAGCACCTGTGCTAAAACACTCAAACAATGCATCTGGTTTGTCCAATGTAATTGCTATGTCCATATCAAATAAACATTAATAAAAATAATAATAATAATAATAATAATAATAATAATAATAATAATAATAATAAATGATAAGTTTATCAATTGGGCTTCAATTGGATACCCCCGTGCAAAGAAATCTAGATGTGCACATGAAATGTGTTAACAGTACTATATATTGATTGATTGTTTGGGGTGGGGTCAATGGAGCAAAGAGAACCAATGGGGGATCACTATAATTCTAAAGAATAAGCTATAAGTTAAACATGTATTTTTCCCACAGATAAATAAAATACTTCATTTACATTTCAAAAATCAACTACACACCCTCAACTACTACAACAGCAAAAGAAAACTGTTTCCAATTGAACATGATGTCTTTATCATCTCCCCGCTCACTTAATATGTATAGCTTTTGTATCATATTTGTATAATATACAACGCTGTAGCACCTCACTGTGTGCTCACTAATTCACGGATGGGATAAATGCAGAGACCAAATTCCTTGTACTGTATACGCAAGTATACTTGGCCAAGAAACCTGATTCACATTTACATTAATCACTGAAGTGGATAGGCTGAAAAAGCATGCTTCATTTACATCTTGAAAATAACAACCTCCCCACACATATGTGCGCATCAACACTCTGGAGCTCCAGAATAGGAGGAGGGAGGAAGATGAAGATGGAAAAGAAGAGAGAGAGAGAGAGAGAGAGGGAAAGAGAGCGTGGTGAGAGAGATTACGTCTTCATGTTTATAGGACACCATTTGTATTGTTTCCATGAGGACTTGTAGGCATGTGCTGGGAGCACACCTCACACCTCCACATCATTGTCTGTGCTGTGACCCCGGACACAGAGAGGGAGTAAATGACTTTGTGGGTGTGCGTTACAGTATCAGGTTAAAGAGCTGCCGTTGAAGAGCTGTCAGTGTGCAATATTAATGACATGTGGCGGGAAAATAGAGGCGCTTGTGCATGCATGGATGTATGTGGTGTGTGCGTCTGTGTGTGGGCACGAGCACGTGTGTAAGGAGATATTTATGCGCTTCCATAAATCTTGATGTGTGTAAAGTGGCCTGCATTCATGCATGTGCGTTTGCATGTATGTGTATGTGTGTGTGTGTGTGTGTGTGTGTGTGTATGTGTGTGTGTGTGTGTGTGTGTGTGTGTGTGTCTGTATGTTTGTGTGTGTGAGTGTGTGTATGTGTGTGTGTGTGTATGTGTGTGTATGTGTGTGTGTGTGTTTGTGTATGTGTGTGTGTGTGTGTGTGAGGCAAGGCTTACACTGCGCTGCTCCCACCCTACCAGGAGGCACAAACAGCAGGCGAAGCCACACTTAATTACATGCAAGGCTAACTCACTCCATTCTCCTCGGCTACTGTACGGAGATTGTGCAAGCGGAGCAGAAAGACGGCAAACTTTCACATCTCTGCGAGGAAAGTGAGAGGGAGCGCGAGCGCGAGCGGGGGATGGGCGAGGCAGGGAGACAGCATGGGAGAACAAGGAGCAGCCGCCGACTCCAGCTGAGCCAATAGGGGTGCGGCGGGGGGGGGGGCGGGGCTTGGTGACTCGAGGAGAGCTGATAGAGCGTATCCATTGCAGGTCCACATGATTGGCCACATGCTCAAGCAATCACTTCCTCAGCCTTCCTCACTGATTGGATTTACAGCATTACTGGAATCAACACAGACGCTGTGTAACAGGCTGGGGGAGTTGGGGAGAGTGCAGCTTGTTGTATGACGTCATGTGCTAGCGTGTGGCCCTTCCTCTTTCATCTCCAGTGCTGTTGTTCCACTAAACATTACACAGCAAGCACAGAAGTTTGGGCAGGCCTGGAAGATTCAGTGGGCTACTGGCAGCAGCTACAGCAACAATTTCCAAAGGACTGCCACATAAAACCAATCTGTAAATTGACAGGGGAAGTTGCAATGTCCATCTTTTTTATCATGGTATTTTCTCCTATAACCTAATGCCAGGCTTGTCCACACTTTCCACAACTCTCCAGTATCTCCCAATCTGACACTATTACGCATCCACTCAGTAAGAATAGATAAATTTCTTAGTAATGATAATTAGGACATTTATCAAGGATTTTGTTGTTAAAAAAATAAATCAACATTTAACATTTAGATTGATGACAATCTTCATAACCAGTGAGAGGCAATACAATTTCACAAATTAAAAAAAAAAAACAGCAAAAACATGTCCATGATCAACACTCCCTTTCCATACAAGCTCTCATATTAAAATGGCATTTTAAATGAGAATGTGACAGAATGTTTGGGCGGCTACCTTTGTCATGTATGTTTATGGAAAAACTGTGCCCAATTAATGCCTCAGACCCAGGGTATAGAGGATCAGCCACATGGGGCCATCTATCTTCAGGAGAGAAATATACAACCTCTGACCTCCGTGTGGCAGATGAAAAGGGGGGACCTGTTGATTTATTATACTGAGGAGGTGTGTGTGTGTGTGTGTGTGTGTGTGTGTGTGTAGGGGGTAGTGGCTTTGAAGGGGGGAGTTAGAACTCGCACCAAGGCACACATCCTACCTTACATCTGTCAGTCTCAGTGTCAGCTGCAGCAACCCCCATTACATAAACCCCCCGGCTGCTCTGATTCCCTATTCTCTCCCTCTCACACACACACCCACACACACACACACACACACACACACACACACACACACACACGCACACGCACGTCTACACATTTGGTTACCAGAGAAACATGTATCAATAGAAAATTTCTGGCGTTTCTGCATTCTCAGAGCAGCCACGTGACTGAGCCTTGGTCACCTGACAGGATGCAAGACCAAATAGGGCGAAATGAGTCTTAAAGGGACCAGACACAGTTTTTTGGAGCATCCATCCAAAACACGCCTCTTTTGAACAAGCTGCTAGTGAAAAGGGCTGAAGAGGAGCATTCTCTCCTGGAGAAACACCTCAAAGCAACACCTACGCGCTCCTCTTTGCCAGAAACACCCTCCCTAAATAGCTTATGCAATGCCCCCTGAATGTTCTCCTGATTATGGATCTCTTCGTCTACAGCTCATCTTCTGCTCCTCTATTCAGGTCCATGAATGTGTGTGATGATGGTGGTGGTGTGTGTGGAGCAGGAGCAGGAGCAGAGGTGCAGCCGGGTCTTAGTGGCCTTGCAGCGCCAGTCTAGTGCCTCCACCTCACACTCACAGAAACATGCTAAACAAAAGCTCCTGTGAAGACTGGGACTCCTATTAATAGTCCTGCTGGCAGAAAACAGCTGCTGCCCCAAACGCAGCACATCTAACTGACAGTATAATGACGGGGGGGGGGGGGCAGAGAGAGAGAGAGGGGGAAAGAAAGAGAGTGAGGGAAGGAGGGAGGGAGAGAGAGAAAAGAGAAGAAAGAGAGAAGGAGGATGGGAAGGATGGGAATAAAAAGGAAATGAGGGGTGAGGAGGGAGTGGAGCGTGGATGTGAGGGGGAAATTAAGGTGGTGTAAGCAGGAATGTGTGCAACTGGCTGAGGATGAAAGGATCAAGTGAATGCACAGATGCAGCGAGAGGCAACGGCTGGTCTGGTTTCTCATGAGAACACATCAGATAGGTACATGTGCTCTGAGAAGAGCGAGAAAGGGAAAGAGAGATCATAACATTGAGTGGGATGATAGGCAATGACTAGAATGACTAGAAGCATGTGCTGCACAACTAAGGGGAAGGTGGAAGGGAGACACACACACACACACACACACACACACACACACACACACACACACACACACACACACACACACACACACACACACACACACACACACACACACACAGAGAGTGAATATATTTTTGTAAGGGTATGCATATTCATTGCTTAGTGGTTGTGCATATTTTATACACATTTTGCATTGTCTCTAGAATGAACAGCCAGTGTGCTACACTATGTTTGGCATACAGCACATACACACATCATGTACACATACACACACATCATGTGCACATACACACACATCATGTACACATACACACACATCATGTACACATACACATACATCATGTGCACATACACACACATCATGTACACATACACCATGTACACATACACACACATCATGTACACATACACATACATCATGTACACATACACACACATCATGTACACATACACACACATCATGTACACATACACATACATCATGTACACATACACACACATCATGTACACATACACATACATCATGTACACATACACACACATCATGTACACATACACCATGTACACATACACACACATCATGTACACATACACATACATCATGTACACATACACACACATCATGTACACATACACATACACCATGTACACATACACACACATCATGTACACATACACATACATCATGTACACATACACACACATCATGTACACATACACATACATCATGTACACATACACACACATCATGTACACATACACACACATCATGTACACATACACACATACACACACATCATGTACACATACACACACATCATGTGCACATACACACACATCATGTACACATACACACACATCATGTACACATACACACACATCATGTACACATACACACACATCATGTACACATACATCATGTACACATACACACACATCATGTACACATACACACACATCATGTACACATACACATACATCATGTACACATACACACACATCATGTACACATACACCATGTACACATACACACACATCATGTACACATACACATACATCATGTACACATACACACACATCATGTACACATACACACACATCATGTACACATACACACACATCATGTACACATACACATACATCATGTACACATACACACACATCATGTACACATACACCATGTACACATACACACACATCATGTACACATACACATACATCATCATGTACACATACACACACATCATGTACACATACACACACATCATGTACACATACACATATTCATGTACACATACACACACATCATGTACACATACACATACACATACATCATGTACACATACACATATTCATGTACACATACACACACATCATGTACACATACACATACATCATGTACACATACACACACATCATGTGCACATACACATACATCATGTACACATACACATACATCATGTGCACATACACATACATCATGTACACATACACATACATCATGTACACATACACATACATCATGTGCACATACACATACATCATGTGCACATACACACATACAGATGCATAAACACGCATGATATCCATATACTACAGATGTTCTTCAGGGTCTAGTCTCAGTGCATGTAGCTGTAGAGAACAGATAGATATGAGAGAGCAGGGGAACGAGATAGACGCAAAAGAGACGAAAAGCAGAGACAGAGGGAGGGAGGGAGGGAACGTGCACGCGCGAGAGAGGGAGAGGGAGTGAGTCGGTCTGTGGGGATGCAGGCAGGGGGAGGAATGAGGTTTCCATGGCAACCCACGGAAAGGCTGAGCTCTGGGTGTCCGTTCCAGCTCTGACTGCGTGTGTACTGCACCGGCCCTCGCTTCTCTGCCACCTCTCCATTCTCTCTCTCTCTCTCTCTCTCTCTCTCTCTCTCTCATTCCCCTCTGCACACACACAAACACACATGCACATTTCCCTCCTGTGATAGCATCCAGGCGCAACACCATGCTATATTTGATATCCATAACACTCCCATTGAAACTGGGGTTTCTTCAGAGCACAAGAGCACGCCTGAGAAAATGGCACAGTCATACAAACAGTTAGCCTCTGCAAGCCTAGAGCCATAGCCCTCTCCCTCTATTCTTGCTTCACCTCTCTGTCTCTCTCTCCCTCTCTCACATTCTCTCTCTCCCCCACACCCCTCCCTCCCTCCCTCCTCCTCCTCTCTCCGTCCCTCCCTCCCTCGCTCTACACGCCCCCGCCTCATGCACTAGTTCTCGGCTCAGCTGAAAAGCCAGCGCCTGCAGGCACCGTGCTGCCATGTGCCGCTGGCTGGCTGGCTGGCTGGCTGCGCTGCGCTGCGCTCTGATTGGGAGGGCATGTGAGCGCGCTCTGCCATCAGATGGCCCAACCTGCCCCTCTCCTGGCGCCCTCAGGTGCAGGCCAGTGTGGGAGCATTAGTGCCACTGCCAGCCTCCTCCGTCCCCACAACACGCCTGTGTTTGCAGCCTTTGCATGTAGGATAAGGTGCACGCTGTGCTGTGTTGCTTACTGCACAAATGCCATCAGCCTCTGAGGGTGATTTACAGAGAGAATTATATATAGCACGGGGGCAGCACAAAAGCACCAATGTAACATCCAATTACACATGTAGGGGATGTGTTCTTAAACACACATAAACACCTTGACATCTGAAACCCACAGGGGGAAAAAAGTGCTAAATAGATAAAGGATGGCGGAATGCTTGTGAGTTTTCCCAACCCAAAATAGCTGTACATAATTTATCAGCTTTGCTGCACAAATATGTCTTGTCAATGTGAAACATAAGGCTTCCCATGCCGTCTATGAGAGAAAAACACAAAATTCCATAAATCTGCCATTGTTCTACCATGCTCCGGATGTCACGCAGTCCCAGAGAATATTTCAAAGGTCACGGTGCCTAATGAAAAATAACAAATGTCAAAGTGCATTAACAGCAGCCCTTGTGATGCTCGAGTGAGTAGGCTGTAATGAATGAGAGATGAACCAAAACATTGAACCCCATCTCTCTCTCTCTCTCTCTCTCTCTCTCTCTCTCTCTCTCTCTCTCTCTCTCTCTCTCTCTCTCTCTCTCTCTCTCTCTCTGTCTTTTTCTTCTGTGGCCTCTTTATGACCCCCCACAGCCCAATTGCAGGCGTCTCCACCAACCTTGGGCGTCTCGATGTGGGAGCGGCTGACCAGGCCACACACTCTCTCCACCTTCTGAGGGCTCCTCCTGCTGGTCACTCGCACACGGGACACACCCTCCTCTTCCTCTTCCTCAGTCGAGTTCTGCACAAGACAAAGAGAGCAGACAAATAAACCAATCATGAATTATAGAAAAAAAGAGTTGCTTAAAAGAGTTTCAATTTCAACAGGAAATGTCTTTCAAATATGTACATTATACACCAGATAATAATCCAGGTCTTGAAAGGTTCAATATGTGTCAGACCAATCACTGTAGCATTAGTCAAGTATGATGCCTCCATGCCTACGTTGGTGGAGGAGACTGAAGGGCGATGACCGTAATGCTAAAACATCTGAGTCTGGAAGTCTTGAGCAGAAGAAAAAACGAGCCATTTATATCACTGGCCAAAGCATAGCTGACATGACTTGAACATTTGGTTCATTTTCACCACAGAAATAGGTACACTGTGAAATGTGGTGCTTCACACAATCCAATCAAATTATATGTTTTTTGAGCAATACATGTTAGATTTCCACACATGCATTCACTGCAAAACATTAAATCTAACCAAGTGTTATTAATCTTATATTGAGATCAAAAAATCTATTTGGTATTGTTTTTAGTATGAAAAGACTTAACTAGCACTCTCTCAAAAAAACATTTTGACTTAAGTTAATAAGAGTTTGACTTATTTTAAGGAGTCTTATCAAGACAGATTTGCTCAACGCACTGACAGCAAAATGTTCTTGTTTTTAAGGCAAATTGCTTAAAGCACTGGCAGCCTTTTGCTTGTTTTCATAATGAGATGTCAAACTCGATTTCCAGACATGATTTTATGAGAAAGTGCTAGGTAAGTCTCTTTACACTAAAAAAAATACCAACTAAATGTTTTGATCTTAATATAAGATTAATAACACTTGGTTAGATTTTTTTAGATAAGCAGTTTTTCCTGGAGGTGTTACCTAAATGGCTGCGTGGCAAGATATCTCCCAGAAAT